>NC_065582.1:84930594-85235469 GCF_024542745.1 Macaca thibetana thibetana | reverse complement strand
TTCCTGACCTCAAGTGATCCGCCTGCCTCAGCCTCCCAAAGTTCTGGGATTACAGGCGTGAGCCACCGCCCCAGGCTGATGGTGGGTTTTTATGGTTTGAATTGTGACCCTCCAAAAAAGATATATTGAGGACCCAACACCCAGTATCACAGACCTCATTTGGAAACAGAATCATTACATAGGTAATTGGGCTTAAATCAGGTCATTAGGGTGGTCTCTAACCCAATATGACTAGTGTCCTTGTTTAAAGGGAAAATTTGGAAACAGATACATAGGGAGAATGTTATGTGAAGACAGAAGATTGAAATGAGGCATCAACAAGCCAAGAAACAGCAAAGATGACCAGCAAATCACCAGAAGCTAGGTTAAGACAAGGAAAGAGTCCCATACAGGTTCTTGAGGGAGCATGTATCATGGAGCACTGATTTCAAACTTCCAGCTTCCAGAACAATAAGACTATAAATTACTGTTATTTAAAGGCACCCAAATGTGTGGTACATTGTTATAGCAGCCCTAACAAACTAAGATAGTGGGTACAGGTGGGAGAAGAATCATATTCTTCAGTAATTACAGGATACTGCAATTGATACACAGAAAGTAAAGAGGGAAGGTGGTTTAAGATGAAGTTATAGTACAAGTGGTAGATTTTTTTTTTTTTTCCTGTGGGATGTAATTGAAGCAATTTTATCAGAGAAGTAGAATAATCAGATTTCCTCCAGAAAAGAGCTTCGAGCTTCAATCTGGAGACTGGAAGAGGAAAAGAATGGAAGCAAAGATTGGGCATGGTGGCTCACACCTGTAACCCCAGCACTTTGGCAGCCCAAGGTGGGCGCATAACTTGAGGCCAGGAGTTTGAGACCAGCCTGGCCAACATGGAGAGACCTCATCTCTACTAGAAATACAAAAAGTAACCTGGTGTGGTGGACATGTCTGTAATCCCAGCTACTCAAGACGTTGAGGTATGAGCATCACTTGAGCCTGGGAGGTGGAGGCTGCAGTGAGCAGAGATCACATCACTGCCCTTCAGCCTGAGTGACAGAGCAAGACTCTGTCTCATAAAAAATAAAAAAATATATATATAAAAAGAATGGAAGCAGGGAAGTAAGTTATCTAACTTATGTTCTGATTTGGGTCAGAGACAATTGCTGGTTAGAAGAGGGCGTTACACTGGAGGCTGAATTAAATGAATGGTTTGAGGGAAGTAAAGAAATACCAAAATACTGTTGTAGAAAGGGACACTTCGTTGGCCAAAGAAATAGGGAGAATTGCCAGGCTCTGGTGAAAACTTATGTGAAATTGTTGATTTGGAATGCATTTGGGCACCAATATTTTCTATGCCGTAACTTTCTTCAGCAAAAATAATTTGCATGGAGAGAATGGATACTTAGGCTCACCTGAACAAACATTTTCTGGACCTTGAGAAGAAATAGTCAGATCTGAGATATAATTTCACCCAAATAATTGTCAGTACTTTATTCCTTTAAAAAATATTTTATGTGATCACATCAGCTTTTCCAAGGGTTTTTGCTGAGTTGCTCATCACCATTCTTCCTTCACCAGATTCTTAAAGACATTAGAATTGCCTTAGTAGGATTATTTCATAAGTAACAGCTAAGAGCTGATTCTTTACTCTTCATACTAGCATATCACCTAAACATGTTTTAAAGTCACTTTTTATTACCTTTTATAGAATCTGAAATTCTCAGAAGCATCTATTGAAAGCTAATAGTTTTAAAGCCACCTCTTAACAGTTTTCCTTTCCACTCTAATACCAGACCACTTTGCTTTACCACTTACTATTTTTCTGATATAATTGAGGTGGTCTTTTATGTTTACTTGTTGTCCTTTGAAAAGCAGATTATTTTGGATGTAACTTTTGTTTGCCTGCTGTCAATAAGAAAGCCTTTTCAATTTTGTAACTGTTATTTGTATCTATTATAATTCTTCCTTTTGTTGGCATTTTTATTAAGTTGTTTCTGGATTTCCATGTGCTTTTACATATTTTTTCAAGTTTTGCAGTAAAGACAGAGTGCAGCCTTCAGATATTTATTTGATTGTAGAAACTATGCAAAAAATAATTTGCCTAAAATGATATGAATTTTACTGCCTTCCAATCAATTTGCGCCTGGTCATAGTAGAATATGTTCTAGTCTGTTAAGTCGCAAACACAAAATGCGGTCTGGCACTCTCTGTGCAAAATAAAGATTAGTTGCAACAGCTGCTCATGACCCATAAAGTTTCAACTTCTGGCCTTCAGTGCTAGAGTATTTTCCACTTTGACAAATCATTTGAGAGATACATGACCTTTGTCAAAATTGCATTTTTTAGATACATTTCATTTTGTGATTTTTTTCATAACTGTCTTTTCTATTCTTTTGTTTGTTTGTTTGTTTGATGGGCCTCTTGCTCTGTTGCCAAGGCTGGTGTGTAGAGGTGTGATCACAGCTCACTGCAACCTCCAACTTTTGGCTCAAGCGATCTTTCTGCCTCAGCCCTCTGAGTAGCTGAGACTACAGGTGATTGCCTGGCTAGTTTTTTTTTTTTTTTTTTTTTTTTTTTTTTCTGTATTTCTTGTAGAGATGAGGATTCGCCATGTTGCCCAGGCTGGTCTTGAATTCTTGAGTTCAAGCGTTCTGTCCACCTTGGCCTCCCAAAGTGCTGGGATTACAGGCATGAACCACCAAACCTGGCCCATAACTATCTTAGACAAACTTAAGAGTAAATGAATCAATCAGGTGATTATAAATGTTGTCTTAATAAATTTCAAAGTGAGTGAGCTTTTATTAAAATAATCTATATTTGCTGACTCATATATCACTCATATATGAATATGACTATTCATATAGGTATATATGAATATATACATATAATAGGATATTATCTGTCAAGAAAAAAATCACTTGTTCATCTACTCAAATTCTTTGATTTTTATAAGTAAAATGTATATACCGATATTTGAGGGAAATTTATATTTAAAACAGCTTCAGAATAGTGAAAGTATTTGTTTCCATGTTATAGGTTTTCAATTTAAATTTAGAATTAGGTTTATCTACTCATTTATGTATTTATTTTAAACAACTTCTTGAATACCAACTATCTTCTGGGATTTTGTTATCTTCTTTGGCAATATTGGTGAACAAAATAGAAGTAGCTCCTGCCCTTGTGGAGTTCACAGTCTAATGCAGAAGAAACATATTACTCAAGTAGTCACAAAATACGTTAGAAATTATCACACAAATGTCCCTTGAAGTGACGTTGCCTCCTGGATATTTGGTTAAATGTCCCTTGGGGCTTTCATGTAATGGCCTGTGTGCTCAGTATCGTACCCCATGAGTTTCAAAGTTAATAGTCTGACTTTTAAACTTCCCTCTGTCATTATTCTTAATCCGTATAAAATATACATATGATTTCCAAAAGAAATTTAATTATATAAAACATTTCAGATTTCAAAATTATATTGAACTTAGAGGTCTATGAGAGAGGAGAATACACTGCCATTCTTTGTCCTGATGTTTGTCATTGAGTTTGTTCTCTTTGTAATGTTCACCCAATTATCTAAAACCCTACACACATCATGGGTGACTCTTCATTTACAACCTCTTGTGAAGTTTAACCCAGTCCCTCACTGCCTTGTTAAACCGGTAGGCCTAGCTCAACCTTTTGGAAATGCTGGTGAATAAAAATTTCCTCATTGTTTAGAGTGTGATATTATAAAGATACGTACAAGTAATTATGAAGCATAAAATAGGGAATTTGACCTCGTCTTGGTTAAAGACAACACAGTGGTAAAGACATTAGGTATAACTTCCACAAGAAAGCAACATTAAGATTAGAAAAATAAGTAGGGGCTTATTTAGGATGAAGGTGGGGATGAGAGAAGAAAGTTGAACAGCAAAGTCCTGAGGTAGGAGAAAGCAGAGTGCATTTGGGGAACTATGGAAGGCCAGCTCTACAGCATACAGGACAGGGAAAAAACAGGTGGTGCTGAATGAAGCTAGAGATGTAGGTATTAAACATGACCTATCGCAAGAACAGAAAACCAAACACCACATGTTCTCACTCATAGGTGGGAACTGAACAATGAGATCACTTGGACTTGGGAAGGGGAACATCATACACCGGGGCCTATTGCGGGGGGGAGGGGGGAGGGATTGCACTGGGAGTTATACCTGATGTAAATGACGAGTTGATGGGTGCTGACGAGTTGATGGGTGCAGCACGCCAACATGGCACAAGTATACATATGTAACAAACCTGCACGTTATGCACATGTACCCTAGAACTTAAAGTATAATAATAAAAAAAAAATTTAAATTGCCACCAGTGAAAGTTAAAAAGCAAACAAACAAACAAAAAAACATGACCTCATTAATATATTGATTATAAATATAAATTTTCTATTTTAACATTAAAAGTAATAATTGCTAACGTGTGAATGCTTAGGTACCATGCACTCTTCTAAGAACTTAATATATAACTGATTTAATACTAAAATTTTAATTTTTTATATAAATAGTAATTACAAAATGATTTGTATCAAAATGCTGCATCAGTAAAGAATATTACATGAAACAATGTCTACTCAAAATTTCAGATACAGATTTAGAAGTAGTACTCTGTAGTGGCAATATAAAACTTGCTAAATTTTTTGCTACTTATACTACTCTGTAATAAGTAGTTTTAAGATCAGAACATATTTATTTCACCTATGAGATATAAAATTCTAAATCACTCTTTTGAAGTCCAGTTTACTGACATTTTGTGTCACTTCTATATTGTCTCAAAAACCACTTCCATAAATAACTTCAAAAGAGCTGCTTCATAAAGTCACTTCAGTGTTATCAATTACATATTAAAAACTTTGAGTTCAGGCCCCGGCATAGTGGCTCATGCCTGTAATCCCAGCACTTCAGGAGGTTGAGGTGGGTGGATCACCTGAGGTCAGAAGTTCGAGATCAGCCTGGTCAACATGTTGAAACCCCTTCTCTACTAAAAATACAAAAATTAGCCAGGCGTGATGGCGCATGCCTGTAATCCCAGCTACTTGGGAGGCTGAGGCAGGAGAATCACTTGAACCCAGGAGGCGGAGGTTGCAGTGAGTCAAGATTGCGCCATTGCACTCCAGCTTGGACATAGAGTGAGACTTTGTCTCAAACAAACAAAACAAAAACCAAAAAACTTTGAGCTCAAATATTTTTAGCTCCCACATACGGGTACTAAAGAAGATAGGGTAAAGAAAGTACAGTTAATAAGTACAAAAATACGATTAGATAGAAGAAATAAGATCTAGTGTTCAGTATCACAATAGGGCAGCTATATTTCTAAATAACTGAATAATTAAAAGACTAGAATTAGAATGTTTCTAACACAAAAGAATGCTAACTGCTTGAGGTAATGGATACTCCAATAACTCTGATTTGATTATTACACATTATATGCTTTTATCAAAATATTACATGTGACCCATAAATACGTACACCTATTATGTATTTATAATAAGGTAAAAATACTGGTACACTAAAAGACCACACTTTACCACTTACCTTACATGAATGTAAGAAATCTGCACTTAAACCCCCTCAAAGTTGTACAATATTTGAAAGAAATAACAAAGATTAAAACAAATTTTATTAAAACAACTTTATTGAGGGTTTAATTCCTTATGAAAACACTTTTGAACTCTTAGCAGATTATCATTGTTTCTTTTGAGATGGGGTCTCTGTCACCCAGACTGGAGTGCAGTGGTGTGATCTTGGCTCACTGCAACCTCTGCCTCCTGGGCTCAAGTGATCTCCCACCTCAGTCTCCTGAGTAGCTGGGACCACAGGTGTGCACCAACACCCCTGGCTATTTTTTATATTTTTAGTAGAGATAGTGGGATTTCACCATGTTGTCCAGGCTGGCCTTGAACTCCTGAGCTCAAACGACGAGCCTGCCTCAGTTTCCCAAATTGGTGAACCAACACGCCTGGCCAGAAGATTATTTTTTTGAAAGCAATTCCTTCACTGACATACAGGAGTACCTTGGATATGTTGTAGGTCTGGTTCCAGACCACTACAATAAAGTGAACATTGCAGTAAAGCAAGTCACAGAAATTCTAGGTTTCCCAGCACATTTAAAGTTTGTGTTTCCACTGTACTGTAGTCTATCAGGTATGCAATAGCATTATATCTAAAAAATGTACATAACTTAATTAAAAATTACTTACTGATAAAAAATGCTAATGATCATCTGATCCTTCAGCAAGGTATAATCATTTGCTGGTGGAGATTCTTGCCTCAATGTCGGTAGCTGCTGACTGATTAGGGTGGTGGTTGCTGAAAGTTGAGGTGGCTTTTGCAATTTTTGTTAGTATGTAAGAATGCTTACTTTTTTTTTTTTTTTTGAGACGGAGTCTGGCTCTGTCGCCCAGGCTGGAGTGCAGTGGCCGGATCTCAACTCACTGCAAGCTCCGCCTCCCGGGTTCACGCCATTCTCCTGCCTCAGCCTCCCGAGTAGCTGGGACTACAGGCGCCCGCCACCTCGCCTGGCTGGCTTTTTGTATTTTTTAGTAGAGACGGGGTTTCATCATGTTAGCCAGGATGGTCTCATCTCCTGACCTTATGATCCGCCCGTCTCGGCCTCCCAAAGTGCTGGGATTACAGGTTTGAGCCACTGCGCCCAGCCGGAATGCTTACATTTTTAATTTTATTTTAATCTTTAATTTTTTTGAGTATTTAACAGTTGTTTCAGCCAGGTGTGGTGGCTCACACCTGTAATCCCAGCACTTTGGGAGGCCGAGGCGGGCAGATCACCTGAGGTCATGAGTTCAAGACCTACCTGGCCTACATGGTGAAACCCCGTCTCTACTAAAAATACAAAAAATTAGTCATGGTGGCATGCACCTGTAATCCCAGCTACTCGGGAGGCTGAGGCAGGAGAATTGCTTGAACTTGGGAAGCGGAGGGTGTAGCGAGCTGAGATTTTACCATTGCGTTCCAACCTAGGTGACAGAGCGAGACTCAAAAAAAGTCATATGTATTTATGAAGTATATGTGATATTTTGATACAATCATACGATGTGTAATGATCTGATCAAAATAATTAGGATATCCATCAGCTCAAGGATTTATCATTTGTGTTGGGAACATTCCAAATCCACTCCTCTAGTTATTTTGGAATGCACAATATAGTTTTTTAGCTCCAAGTATGAGTGAGAATATACAATATCTGTCTTTCTGTGCTTGGCTTATTTCACTTAACATAATTTCCTTCAGTTTTATTCATATTGTTGCAAATGACAGGATTTCATTTTTTCATGGCTGAATAGTATTCCATTGTGTATCTATTATTAAAAGTAATGGCAAAAACCACAATTACTTTTGCACCAATCTAATATACCACATTTTCTCTACCCATTCATCCATTGATGAACAGTAAAGTTGATTCCATATCATGGCTGTTGTGAATAGTGCTACAATAAACATGGGATTGTAGATATTCCTTCAATATACAGTTTCCTTTTTAAAAAATATATATCTAGCATTGGGCTTGCTGGATGATTCGATATTTCTATTTAGCTTTTTGAGGAACCTTCACACTGTTTTCTATAGTAGCTGTACTAATTTACATTCCAGCAGTTCATGAGCGTTCCCCTTTGTCTGCATCCTCATTAGCATCTATTACTTTTTGTCTTTTTGATAAAAGCTATTTTAACTGAGGTGACATGATATCTCATTGTGGCTTTAATTTACATTTCTTTGATGATTAGTGATGCTGAGCATTTTTTAAAGTATACTTGTTGATGATTTGTATGTTTACCATTGAGAAATGTCTGTTCAGGTCTTTTGACCATTAAAAAAATGGTATTATTTGTTTTTCTATTGAGGTGTTTGAGTTTCTTATATATTCTGGTTCCTAATTTCTTCTCAGTTGAATACTTTGAAAACATTTCCTCCTATTTTTGCCTTTGCTGTGCAGGAGTTTTTTTTTTCACTGGTGTGATCCCATTTACGGATTTTTTTCTTTGATTGCCTATGCTTTTGTAGCCTTATTCCAGAAATCTTTGATGAGACAAAAGTCCTTAAGTTTTTCCACAATGTTTTCTAGTGGTAGTTTCATAATTTAGGTCTTACATATAAGTCTTTAATTAATTTGTATTTGATTTTTGTATATGGTGAGAGATAGAGGTCTAGTTTCATTCTTCTGCATAATGGATATCCAGTTTCCCCAGAACCATTTATTAAATGGTCATTTCTTGTCAAACTTGTCATTTCCCCAATGTATGTTCCTGGCACCTTGGTTGAAAATGAATTGGTTGCAAATGTGTGGATTTATTTATTGCTTCTCTATTCCGTTCCATTGGTCTATGTGTCTGTTTTCATGCCAGCACAATACTTTTTGGTAACTATAAATTTGCAGTATAACTTGAAGTCAGATAATGTAATTCCTCAAGTTTTGTTCTTTTTGCTTGGAATTATTTTGGCTATTTGGGATCTTCTATAATTCCATACAACTTTTAGGACTTAAATTTTCTATGAAGAATATCATTAGTATTTTGATGGGAATTGCATGGAATCTGTAGATTGCTTGGGGTGGAATAGATATTTTAACAATGTTAATTCTTCTAGGCCATGAACATGAAGTATCTTCCCATTTTTGGTGTCCTCTTCAATTTCTTTCATCAATATAGAGCTCTTTTGCTTCTTTAGTTAAGTTCATTCCTGAGTATTTTATTTTATTTGTTGCTATTAGAAATAGGATTGCTCTCTTGATTTCCTTTTCAGATGTTTATTGTTGGCATATAGGAATGCTACTGATTTTTGTAAGTTGATTTTGTATTGTCCAACTTTATTGAACTTGTTTATCAGTTTTAACAGTTTTTTTGTTTTTGGTGGAGTCTTTATGTTTTCTAAATATAAGATCATATCATTTGCAAATGAGTAATTTGACTTCTTTCTTTCTAATTTGGATATGCTTTATTTCTTTCTGTGGTCTGACTACTCTGGCTATGACTTCCAGTACTATATTGAATAAAAATGGTGAAAATGGTCATCCTTGTCTTCTTTCAGATCTTACAGAAAAGGCTGTCAGTTTTTCCCATTCAGTATGATACTGTAGGTTTCTTATATATGGCCTTTATTGTACTGAGGTATATTTCTTTTATATTGAGTTTGATGACAGTTTTTAATCATGAAATGACATTAAGTTTTACCAAATGCTTTTTTAGCATCTGTTGAAATACTCATCTATTTTTTGTCCTTCATTCTGTTGATGTAATGTGTCACGTTTATTGATTTGATATGAATCCCACCTGATCATGATGAATGATCTTTTTAATGTGTTGTTGAATTTTGTTTGCTAGTATTTGTTGAGGATTATTTTCATCTATATTAAACAATTTAGGTCTGCAGTTTTTAATTTTTTGTCGTTGTTGTGTCTCTGTATGGTTTTGGTATCAGGGTAATGCTGGCCCTAGAGAATGAGTTTGAAAGCATTCCCTCTTCCCAATATTTTCAGAATAGAATGAGTAAGATTGGTGTTATCTTTTCTTTAAATGTTTGGTAGAATTAAGCATTGAAACCATCAAGTCCTGGACTCTTCTTTGATGGGATACTTTTTATTACTGGCTCTATACATTACATAATATTGGCCTATTTAGGTTTTCTATTCCTTTATGGTTCAATATTAGGAGGTTGTATGTATTCAAGAATTCATCCTTTTCTTCTAGGTTTTCCAATTTATTGGCTTGTAGTTGCACAATAGTAGTCTCTGATGATTCTTTACATTTTTGAACTATCAATTGTAATATCTCATTTTTCAATTCTGATTTTATTTATTTGTATTATCTTTCTTTTCTTCTTAGTCTGGCTAAAGGTTTGTCAATTCTGACTGTCTTTTCCAAAAAGCAACTTTTTGTTGTGTTGATCTTTTGATATAGGTTTTATTGTTATAAACTTCCCTCTTAGTCCTGCTTTTGCTGTATGCCACGAAAGTTTTTTTTTTTTTTTTTTTTTTTTGTTTTGTTTTGTTTTTTGTTTTTTTTTTTTTTTTTTTTTTTTTGAGATGGAGTCTCACTCTGTTGCCCAGGCTGGAGTGCAGTGGCTTGATCTCCGCTCACTGCAAGCTCCACCTCCCGGGTTCACACCATTATCCTGCCTCAGCCTCCCGAGTACCTGGGACTACAGGCGCCCACCACCACGCCCGGCTAATTTTTTGTATTTTTAGTAGAGACAGGATTTCACCGTGTTAGCCAGGATGGTCTTGATCTCCTGACCTCATGATCCACCCACTTTGGCCTCCCAAAGTGCTAGGATTACAGGTGTGAGCCACCATGCCTGGCCCAGAATATATACTTTTTAAGTACAAATTAGACATTTACCAAGATTACCCATATCCTAGAATAGAAAACAAAACTTTAAAAGTGTAAAAAATTAAAACAAATATATATATATATTTGTATATATATTATTAGATAATAATGGAATTAAACTAGAAATCAATAACAGGAAAGAGAAAAATTTCCAAACTTGGAAATTACACAAAGCACTCTTAAATAATTCATGTTTATTAGTCTTATTTGCTGTGTAATAACTTGTCATCAACTTAGTAGCTTAATACTTTTAAAATTTATTATTATTATTCACCCACTCTGATTCTCGTCTGTAAAACAACACCTTTTAAATTCTTGTCATTATTATTTTTGGAGATGGAATCTTTCTCTTGGCCAGGCGGTAGTGCATGGTGTAATCATGGCTCATTGCCACCTCAAACTCCTAGGTTCAAGTGATCCTTCCACCTTAGCCTCCCACGTAGCTGGGTGTATTAGTCTGTTCTCACACTGCTATAAAGAAACTACCCAAGACTGGGTAATTCAAAAACAAAGGAGATTTAATTGACTCACAGTTCCACATGGCTGGGGAGGACTCAGGAAACTTACAGTCATGGTGGAAGAGAAGCAGGCACATCTTACATGGCAGCAGGCAAGAGAGACTGAGCAAGAGTGGGGAAAACTGCCTCATAAAACCATCAGATCTCGTGAGAACTCACTTACTATTATGAGAACGGCATGGAGGAAGCCACCCCCATGATTCAATCACCTCCCACCTGGTCCCTCCCTCAACACATAGGGATTATGGGGATTACAATTTGAGATGAGATTTGGGTGGGGACACAGAGCCAGACTGTATCACTGGGACTACAGGTGTGAGCTATCACATCCTGCAACAACAGTTATTATCTGACAGTTTCTGAGTCAGAAATGAGGACAACTTAGCTGGGTCCTCTACTTAGGATCTCATAAGGTGCTGCCAAGATGTTGGCTGGGCTGTTTTCTCATCTGGAGGCTGGACTGGAGAAGGATCCACTTCCATCTCTCTAAGATTATTGGAGTCTGTTGTGTGTGTGGCTGTAGAATTCATGTTAACTTGAGTTTTTAAAGCCAGCAATGAAGAAAGAGAAAATCTAGAGCTATATAATAGTGAGATAGAACTTTGGATAACATAATTCAATCACCAAGGTGACATCTGATCACATATGCCACATTTTATTGGTTAGATGCAAATCATAGGTCCAGTCTTTGGAAGGCTCAATGGAAGGCTAATATAAAGGTAATGAAGATGAGGAGGCAGAGATCCCAAGGATCATCATAAAATTTGTCTACCACACAATGGATCAAATAAAAAGTCTATGAAAATCTAGAAAATATTTTGGACAGAATGAAAATGTAAATACAAAATTAAAAAACCTGTGAGATTCAACTAAAACAGTATTTAGATGTAAATTTACAGAATTAAATGCTTACATAAAATATTTAAAAGTCCTCAAATAAGTAATCTAAGTTTCCATCTGTGAAAACTAGAAAAAATAAGAACAAAATGCACCCAATGCAAGAAAAAGAAAGGAAATTAAATAAGAGAGGAAATCAATATAAGTCATAGTGGAGTGACACTAGAAAGAAAATCAATGAATCCAAAAGATGACTTTTTGGAAAGCTTGCTAAAACTGATAATGCACTAGGAAGACTGATCAAAAAAAAAAAAAAAAAAAAAAAAAGAGAGAGAGAGAGAGAAGACAAAAATCAGCAATATCTTTAAAAAATAAGTGATACTGCTACAGAGAAACAAGCATTCAAAAAAAAGTATAAGATAATACTACACACATATATAAATAGATAAAATGAACCAGTTTCTTAATATGTGCAAACTACAAAACTCTACCCAAAATGCATTATATATCTACTAAATTTCCAAAACATGAATCTCTATTACCTGATGGTTTCACAGGTGAATTATGTCACATATTTAAAGAAAAATAACACCAGTGCTACAAAATGCTACATAATTGAAAAGTAGAGAACACTTTATAATTCATGACAGGAAGTGGGGGAGGAGAGAGATGGGAAAGAGAGAGAAGGAGAAAAGGAGAGACAGAGAAATGAGGGGGGAGAGAGAGAGAGAGAGAGAGAGAGAGAGAGAGAAAGGAGAGACAGAGAGAAATACATTGTCCAAAATGGTATTTGTTTACATAATTTCAGATGGGTTTTAATATTAAAAATTCAATCAATTTAACCCCAAAACCAATTTAAACATATTAATTGATAACAGAAAAAACATTTGGTAAAGTTCAACATCAATTTATTATAAACTCTCAGCACATTCAAATAGAAGAGAATGTCCTAAATCTGATACAGAGAATCTACAAATAACCTAAAACTAACATTCTGTTGAAAGATGAAAAACTATGTACTTTTTTCCTGTGATCAGAATAATCAAGGATGTCCACTCTTACTACTTCTATTTAACATTGTGCTAAAAGTACAGGAAGTCATCAAAAAGAATGGATAGGCATACAGATTCAAAAGAAATTTAATAATGTCTCTATTCATACAATAGAAGATTGTCTATGTAGATGATCCCAATAAATCTCCAAAAATCCTCACGTGGAACTAGTAAATGAGTTTGACAAGGATGCAGAATACAAGTTTAACTGACAAAATCAATGGCAGTTTTATTTATCAACAATGAACAATTTGAAACTAAAATTTAAAAAGCTACCACTAATACTAGGTCAAAAATAAAATAGGCATGTAGCTCTCAAAACATGCAGAATCTACATAATGAACACTGCAGAATGCTGATTAAAAAAAATAAAGACCTAAATAGGTGATAAAAAGGCATCCTATGTTCACAGTTTGAAGGATTCAGCCTAGTAAAGATGTTGATAATCTCAAAACTGATCTACATATTTAATGCAATTACATTAAAAACTCTAGCAAGATATTTTTATAGATATATAAAAGCTCATTGTAAAATATATATTAAAGCTGGATGTGGTGGCTCATGCCTCTGTAATCCCAGCACTTTGGGAGGCCGAGGTGGGAGAGTCACTTGAGGCCAGGAGCTCAAGAGCAGCCTGGCCAACATAGCAAAAAACCTGTTTCTATGAAAATATAAAAAAGTAGCCTAGTGTGGTGGTGAACACCTGCAGTCCCAGGAGAATTACTTGAACCTGGGAGGCAGAGGCTGCAGTGAGCTGAGACTGGGCCGCTGTACTCCAGCCTGGGTGACAGAGCAAGGCTTCATCTCAAAAAAATAAAAAAATTTAAAAAAAATTTTAAAAAATAAATCAATAATAAAATAAAATGCATATTAAATAAGTTAAAAGTGGAACAGAAAAAGTAACTTTACAAAAGAAGATTGAAGTTGGGGGAATCACTCTATCACATTTGAGAGCTTCTGTGCAGCAGTAACAATACAGTATGGATTTGGTAAAGACATAGAACAATGAAACAGGATCTAGAGTCTAGAAACAGATGTATGCAAATATAGCCCACTGACTTTTGTCAAAGGTATAAAGGCAGTTAAATGAATAATTGATAGTCTTTTCAACAAATATTTTAAAACAATTGGATATGTGTATGCTAAAAATATTTTACATTGAGCTCAAGCTAAGACTTACAAAAATTAACTCAAAATGTATCATACATCTAAAAGTAAAACATTAACACAACAAAATATTTAGAAGAAAACCTAGGAGGAAATCTTTGTAACCTGGACATAGGCAAATAGTTCTTGGACATGACAACAAAAACACAGTTCATATGAGCAAAAATATTGATAAATTAATCTTTATCAAAATTAAAAAACTTTTGCTCTGCACAATACCTTGTGAAAAGAGTGGAAAAATAAGCCACAGTCTGGGAGATATTTGCAAATCACATACCTGACAAATCACGTACTCATATGCAGAATATATAAATAAGTCTAAACACTTCACAATAAAGTATACTCTCAGAATGATGGTGTGAGGAACTCCAAATATCTTCTCCCCCAAATCCAAAAAAGACAAAATGATCAAAATTAACTATTGAAAGTCTCTGAAAATTAAACAAAGGCCATATAAGTTAACAAGCATTCATTAAAGCTAATGAATCTCTGTAAGAGCAAGTAGATTCCATGTCTACCTCTCCTTCCCCAGGTCCACAGTGTGAAAGTTCTGCCCTGTGTGGGTGGGGACATCTGTGAGAAATACTGGCTCTGCTGCCCTGCTGGAGGGGGCTGACTTTGTTTAGTGAAAAGAATGGAAAAACTCTTACTTAGAGTTTTTGTTGAAAATAATAGAGATCTCATCTCAGTTGTTAAAACAATCAGTGGTTAAAATATAACACTGTTAGTTGGAGAAAGCAACAAATCTGCAGTCTACTTATAAATTTAACAGGATAATTCAGGGGAAGAGACAGTCAAGTAAGGCTTTGTTAGACTCCCTGCTGATCTGGAAGGTTGATGCATGCACAGGGCTGTGCCACTTAGGAAAGACAGAAAAAGTCTTCAGAGGTACTAGACCCTGGATGAATGTGAGGCAGACTTGTAAACTTTCTGAATTTTATAAGCATTCCCATGACACAGATCCAATGGCAAATAGTAGAGTCTTACTAGTTCAAGATATGTAATCACAATCTCTGACTAGTCATCGACTGGTTGAACAACCACTAACTAAGCTGACTCAGAGGTAAACCTTTAGAAACCAGACTTAAATATAAACACAAGAAAAAATCTGAGTAGTGGTACCATGGACCACAAACTGTCAAAGAAACACTCCATAAAATTAGTACACACAAGTCACTAAATAAATAACAAACAAAAAATAACAACAGTAAACCCCAAGGTGGAGTGGGAAAAATAGAATTCATAGTTGTTACATTATATTATATAAAATGTATAGTTTTTGATAGAAAATTATGGCACATGAAAGAGACAAAAAATATGACCCATATGCAGAGATAAATGCAGTCATTAGAAATTATTTTTGAGAGGGCCTAGAAGTTGGACTTAGCAGACAGATACTCCAATGCAGTTATCATTAATATGTTTAGAGAACTAAAGAAAAGCTTTTTAAAAATTAATAATAGACCAATAATGCAATGATTCATCAAATAGAGACTATTAAAGATATAGAAATTACAAAAAGAATTACAAGGAAATTCTGCAGTTGAAAAGTATAGCAATAACAACAACAAAACCTCTAAATATTTTTGATTTAGCAGAAGAAAATATCAAGGAATTTAAAGGTAGATCAATAGAGATTTTTCAATCTGAAAACAGGAAAAAAATTTACCAAGGAAAATTTAAAGAAAATTGAACAAAGCCTAAGAGACTTGTGAGACTCTATTAAATACACAAGCATATGCATGATGGGAGTCCCAGAAGAAGAGGAAAAAGAAAGGAACAAAAATATTTTTAGAAAATAATTACTGAAAACTCCCTATATTTGATGAAGAACAATAATCCACAAATTTCAAAAGCTCAACAAATTCAAATTATTATAAATGCAAAGATTCACTCCTAGACACATCACAATTGCAGTGTTGAAAGTGAAACAAAAAGTAAACAACACAAAACAAAACATCCTTGCAACTGACAAGAGAAAAGTAATTAATTGCTTGCAAGGGAGCCATAATGAAATTAACAAATGGCTTTTCATTGAAAACAATGAAAGCCAAAAGAAAAAGGCAATGAGATGGAATATTAAAAGTATAAAAGAGAAAATTGTCAAAATGTCTTTCGATAACAAGTTGAAATAAAGAATTCCAAGACAAATAAATGAGAAAATTTGTTATGATTAAACCTGTCTGTACTACACACTAAAAAGGATGTTCTTCAGGCAGAAAGAAAGCAACATCAAATGGTTTCTCAAATCCATATGAAGACATAAATTAATCTCCAAATACACAAGTATGTTGAATGTAAAACACACCATGCAAACATTAAATGAGAGTAAATGAGTAAAAATACAAGAAATGAAGTGGCTATGTTAATATCAGACAAAATAGACTTTAAGACAAAAAGTTACTAGAGACAAACTAGGAACTCATTAGAAAGATATACAGACACAAACATATATGCCTCTAACAAGAGACCTTCAATATACATCACTATGCATGAAGCAAAACTAGAACAAAAGGGAAATAGACAATTCAACAAGAATAGTTATACATGTCAATAAGCTACTTTTAATAATAGAACAATTAGAAAATCAGCAAGAGTGTAGGAGATGTGAACATTATTCACCTATTAGCCCTGTAATTTATAGAACACTCAACCTAACAGCACCAAAATACATATTCTAATCAAGGGAATATACAACATTCTCCAGGATAGGCATCTCTAGCCTATAAAATAAGTCTCAACGTTTTAAACAATCAAAGATGTATTTATTCTGAAGAGAAACTACAAAAATAACAACAATGTGAGGTAATGCATTTGTCTATTAGCTATATTTAACCATTCTACAGCTATATTTAACCATTCCACAGGGTATATAGAATTATGTCGCACACGATAGGTACATACAATTTTATAATGTCAACTAAAAAATTATGTCGCACACGATAGGTAGATACAATTTTATAACGTCAACTAAAAAGTAAATAAATTAGAAACTTTGACAGTATCAATTGACGGTTAGAATTTGGAACAAGCGCAACTCTCACACACTGCTGGTAATGAATACAAAATGGTAGTATAATTTCTTATAAAGTTAAATATATGTTTTCTATACAATCCAGCAATCTCACTCCTATATTCTTACCCAAGAGAAATGAAAACTTCTGTTCACACAAAAAACCCATACATGAACACATACAGCAACTCTATTCATTGCACAAAACTAGAAACAACCCAAATGTCATTTGTAAACAAACTGTGGGGCAGCCATACAATGGAATACCCTCAGGGATAGAAAGAAACAAACTCTTGATACACGAATTAACTTGGATAATCTGAGAGATGTTGTGGTCAGTGAAAGTAGCCAGTCTCAAAGGTTACATGTTGAATAATTATATTAATATAACACTTTCCCAAAAAGATCAGCCTGCAGTGGTAGCAGATAGATCAGTAATTCCCAGGTTTTAGGTCAGAATGAAGCTGTGAATACAAAGAAGAGCATAAAGGCTTTCCTTTGTTGTGATGAAATTGTTCTGTGTCCTGGCTGTGATGGTTGTTATATGAACTACCCATGCATTAAAAATCTTAAATCTTCCTGGACACTTATACTCTCCCAAGACTAAACCAGGAAGAAGTTGAATCCCTGAATAGACTAACAGTAGGCTCTGAAATTGAGGCAATAATTAATAGCCTACCAACCAAAAAAAGTCCAGTACTAGATGGATTCACAGCCGAATTCTACCAGAGGTACAAGGAGGAGCTGGTACCATTCCTTCTGAAACTATTCCAATCAATAGAAAAAGAGGGAATCCTCCCTAACTCATTTTACGAGGCCAACATCATCCTGATACCAAAGCCTGGCAGAGATACAATAAAAAAAGAGAATTTTAGACCAATATCCCTGATGAACATCGATGCAAAAATCCTCAATAAAATACTGGCAAACCAAATCCAGTAGCACATCAAAAAGTTATCCACCATGATCAAGTGGGCTTCATCCCTGGGATGCAAGGCTGGTTCAACATATGCAAATCAATAAATGTAATCCAGCATATAAACAGAAACAAAGACAAAAACCACATGATTATCTCAATAGATGCAGAAAAGGCCTTTGACAAAATTCAACAGCCCTTCATGCTAAAAACTCTCAATAAATTTGGTATTGATGGAATGTACCTCAAAATAATAAGAGCTATTTATAACAAACCCACAGCCAATATTATACTGAATGGGCAAAAACTGGAAGCATTCCCTTTGAAAACTGGCACAAGACAGGGATGCCCTCTCTCACCACTCCTATTCAACGTAGTGTTGGAAGTTCTGGCTAGGGCAATCAGGCAGGAGAAAGAAATCAAGGGTATTCAGTTAGGAAAAGAAAAAGTCAAATTGTCCCTGTTTGCAGATGACATGATTGTGTATTTAGAAAACCCCATTGTCAAAAAAAAAAAAAAAAAAAAAAAAAAGAAAGAAAACCCCATTGTCTCAGCCCAAAATCTCCTTAAGCTGATAAGCAACTTCAGCAAAGTCTCAGGATACAAAATCAATGTGCAAAAATCACAAGCATTCTTATACACCAATAACAGACAAACAGAGAGCCAAATCATGAATGAACTCCCATTCACAATAGCTTCAAAGAGAATAAAATACCTAGGAATCCAACTTGCAAGGGATGTAAAGGACTTCTTCAAGGAGAACTACAAACCACTGCTCAGTGAAAAAAAGAGGACACAAACAAATGGAAGAACATACCATGCTCATGGATAGGAAGAATCAATATCGTGAAAATGGCCATACTGCCCAAGGTAATTTATAGATTCAACGCCATCCCCATTAAGCTACCAATGACTTTCTTCACATAATTAGAAAAAACTACTTTAAGTTCATATGGAACCAAAAAAGACCCTGCATTGCCAAGACAATCCTAAGCCAAAAGAACAAAGCTGGAGGCATCGCGCTATCTGACTTCAAACTATACTACAAGGCTACAGTAACCAAAACAGCATGGTACTGGTACCAAAACAGAGATATAGACCAATGGAACAGAACAGAGCCCTCAGAAATAATGCCACACATCTACAGCCATCTGATCTTTGACAAACCTGACAAAAACAAGAAATGGGGAAAGGATTCCCTATTTAACAAATGATGCTGGGAAAACTGGCTAGCCATAAGTAGAAAGCTGAAACTGGATCCCTTCCCTACACCTTATACAAAAATTAATTCAAGATGCATTAGAGTCTTAAATGTTAGACTTAAAACCATAAAAACCCTAGAAGAAAACCTAGGCAATACCATTCAGGACATAGGCATGGGCAAGGACTTCATGTCTAAAACACCAAAAGCAATGGTAACAAAAGCCAAAATTGACCAATGGGGTCTAATTAAACTAAAGAGCTTCTGCACAGCAAAAGAAACTACCATCAGAGTGAACAGACAACCTACAGAATGGGAGAAATTTTTGCAATCTACTCATCTGACAAAGGGCTAATATCCAGAACCTACAAAGAACTCAAACAAATTTACAAGAAAAAACAAACAACCCCATCAAAAAGTGGATAAAGGATATGAACAGACACTTCTCAAAAGAAGACATTCATACAGCCAACAGACACATGAAAAAATGTTCATCATCACTCGCCATCAGAGAAATGCAAATCAAAACCAGAATAAGATACCATCTCACACCAGTTAGAATGGCAATCATTAAAAAATCAGGAAACAACAGGTGCTGGAGAGGATGTGGAGAAATAGGAAGACTTTTGCACTGTTGGTGGGACTGTAAACTAGTTCAACCATTGTGGAAAACAGTGTGGCAATTCCTCAAGGATCTAGAACTAGAAATACCATTTGACCCAGCCATCCCATTACTGGGTATATAACCAAAGGATTATAAATCATGCTGCTATAAAGACACATGCACACATATGTTTATTGCAGCACTATTCACAATAGCAAAGACTTGGAATCAACCCAAATGTTCATCAGTGACAGACTGGATTAAGAAAATGTGGCACATATACACCATGGAATACTATGCAGCCATAAAAAAGGATGAGTTCGTGTCCTTTGTAGCAACATGGATTCAGCTGGAAACCATCATTGTCAGCAAACTATCACAAGAACAGAAAACCAAACACTGCATGTTCTCACTCATAGGTGAGAATTGAACAATAAGATCACTTGGACACAGGAAGGGGAGCATCACACATTGGGGCCTATTGTGGGGAGCGGGGAGGAGGGAGGGATAGCATTAGGAGATATACCTAATGTAAATGACGAGTTAATAGGTGCAGCACACCAACATGGCACATGTATACGTATGTAACAAACCTGTAAGTTGTGCACATGTACCCTAGAGCTTAAAGTATATAATAATAATAAAAAATCTTAAATCTGTACATCAATCAAAATAAATTTTACTGTGTATGAATGTAAAAATAAAATTACATGATTGGAATTTACATGATTCATTACCATGAAATCAAATTTGTGATTTCTTATATTAGACGTTCTTGATATTAAAATGTTTATGTAAAAAGGTTTACCACATAAACGCTAATCAGAAGAGAAGATTTGCTATATACATATCATAAAGATTAGACTTCAAGGCATGTATTATTAAATATAAAGAAGGACATTTGATAATGATAAAAGGGATCAATTCACAGGAAGACATAACAATCCTAGATTTTAATTAACGTTGCTTCAAGATGTACAGTGCAAACTTGACAGAATTAAGATGAGAAGTAATCCACAATCATAGTTGCACTATAACATACCACTCTCAGTAGCCAGTAAAACAGGAAAGAAAAATAACAATAATAATGAAACTTTGTAAAGATAAAGAAGATTTGAACAACATGATTAACCAACTTGCTGTAATTAAGAGGAGAGTTTCATCACCATCAGATAATGGCAACAATTCTATTTATTTTGAAATGTTATGTGTACATGTGTTGCCAAAGTGTTTTTCCTTAAACATTAACAAATCCAATTAGTAGAGCCATATCCAGATAGCAAATAAATAGAAAATACTGTGTCATTAGATATGGTATATTACATAACTCCAGTGACTAACAGAAATGAATACATGTAGTGAGCCTCAGTGTGAGTTCTGAGGGGCCAGGTTACTGCTAAGGGAGAGCTATTGACCAGGCTTCTATGAGTAAATCACCAATAGAATAACATATTAATAAGAAATCATGTGAACATTCAGGTCATTGTACAAAATGCAACAGTGGATTACTCTCATCCTGCTTTACAAACAAGTTACATTTTCCTTCTCATTATTAAATGTATACTTTTGAAATACAGAAAAATATACATAAGAAAATACAAGTTCTCCATAATACTGCCACTAAAGGACAGCATTGCTAAACATCCTGGTTCATTTTTCATTTCCTTTCACTATTTTCTTTTGCATATGCAAATATTATGCGTATCATTATATCACTATATTTTTTATCTGTAATCTCTACAACTTTTTAAGTTAACATTTTACTGTATGTCTTTTTGCATATCAACATCCTGAAAACATTATTTTATATCACTGATTAATGTATATTCTAAAACATGTACATAGAAGTGTATTTTGAAACTGTATTGTTAAAAATTTGCAAACAATAAAATATTTCTTTGCATCTTTATTTTTTATGGGCAAACATCTTTATTTTTATTTTATTTGACACAGAGGTGAAGCTGCTGTGTCAAAAAGAATGAGTAATTTCAGTGAACTAATTGCCAAATAATTTCTCAAATGGTTGTTCTGATTTCTATTTCCTCCAGCAGAGAATTAGAATACTCACTTCTCTGACTTTCGTCATCGTTGCATTACCATAAAATATGGTTGCCTATTTTTAGGTAAATGTGCATTTCTTTAATTATTGTAAAAATGTTTTGTCTATGTGACCATTTTATTTTTCTAAAATTGTCATCTTTTGCATATTTCTATTGATATTTTCATATTGATTCATAAGAACTAACTATAAGTTAAAATATTAATTGTGTATTTCATTTAATCATAACTACTTAAAGATTTGCTTTATCATCTAATTATGCTTAATATAATGCTTTGGTTATATAGTTTAAATAGTCTGATTAATCAATGTTTTTCCCTGAATTCTGATGCTCTTATGTTTAGAGATTTTTTTCCTAGGTAAAATGAAGAGTTTAATGATAATATTTTTGTTTTTTATGATTTTTATCACTACAGTTTATTCTATGAGATATTTGTATTAGTGCTCAGTTAAAAGTAGGATTCTAACTTTATTTCCAATAATTAGCTAAATTCCAAATCTCATATTTTGGGAAATTATACTTTTCTTGTTTGTTTGTGGTACTTTCTTTGTAATTATCTCATACTGTAACCAAGCAGTTTAGGTTCAAAACACATTAAATTTTTTTTTTCCTTTCCTCCTAGTCTCAAGACTTGAGGCAAATTTCAGAAACCTATTTTTCCCTCCTTAGTCTTAAAATATAGCCTTGAAGTGTACTTTTTAAAACTCTACGTCCCTCCCTTTCCCACCATACACTTCCTTACACCATGCACATTTATTTAACTGTATGCTTGGGAAGCTTACACCATGCACACTTATCTAACTGTATGCTTGGGAAGCTTATATCATGCACATTTATCTAACTGTATGCTTGTGAAGCTTACACCATGCACACTTATCTGTGTGCTTACTTGGGAGTTCCAGGGGCTAATCTTGAGACACACCAAGCATGGAGACCCAGTTGCAAAATTCTGAAGATTACTTCATGATAGTTAGTCAACAACCCAGCCATTGTTGAGATAATGCCAGCCTGTGTTCCAGGTGGTCTGCAATTCAAGATAGCCACCGGAATAAGACACACAGACTTTGTACCCAGCACAACTCCCACATGCTTCCCATTCCAAGTTCCCTTTTTCAGCCCCTCTCCCCAACCTAAAGTTTGAAATGATTTCTTTAAGGCACTAGCCCTGGACATTTCCCTATGGATGACTCTAGATTAAGGTCACTTTCCTTCTGCTGCACTTCACCCTTGTTTACCAGCTTTATACATAGCAAGCAGCCAACCTTGCTTTTGATTATAATATATCAAAGAAGTTCATGTGTAATGAACTTGGTATTAAGATGTTTATGTAAAAAGGTGTTTAACATGTAAACACTAACCAGAAGAAAAGATTTGCTATATAAATACCATAAAAATTAGACTTTAAGGCATGTATTATTAAACATAGAGAGGGACATTTGATAATGATGAAAGGGATCAATTCACAGGAAGACATAATCCTAGATTTGAACTTCTTACATATTTACATATAATTATTGATATCAACAATCAATCTGACTGTGGATTCTTTTTCAAATTCCAAATGTTTTCATTTATTATAATTTTATAGTATTTTCCTATCTCATTGGACAATTTTCTTCATTATTATTTTTTATTAGTAGTAAACATTTCTTGGTTAATCTCAGTAGCTTATAATCAGAAAACTTTTAGACAATAATTTAAGTTCTATGAAACTTCTACTATGGTTTTACTGGAATTACAGTGAAACTAAAAATAACTGGTATACTTTTACCATTTAATCTTTTCAGTATGTGTTTTCTATTTTCTAGTATGTTTGACCTTTGAACAACATGAGTTTGAACCGCACAGGTCCACTTATACATGGATTGTTTTCAGTAAAATTACACTGAGTATGTCTGTCTCTCCTGCCTCTCCTTCCACCTCCTCCACTTCTCCCTTTGCTACCTCTCAGACAGCAAGATCAATCCCCTTTCTTCCTCCTCCTTCTTAGCCTTTTCAACAAGATGATGAAAATAAAGACCTGTATGATGACCCACTTTCACTTAATGAATCGTGTATTTTCTCTTCCTTATGATTTTCTTAATAATATGTTCTTTTCTCTAGCTTGCTTTATCATAAGAATACAATATGTGCTGACTGTTTATATTATTGGTAAGGCTTCCAGTGAAGTAAATGGTAAAGTGTCATGGGGCTCAAAATTATACACAATTTATTTTACTGTGCAGGGCTCAATGCCCCTAAATCCTGCATTGCTCAAAGGTCCACAGGATATAGATATGTCTGTCTCTCTCTCTCTCTCTCTGTGAGAGAGAACTATACTTCATATAGTTCTCACATATTATATCTGGAGATAAATATTGTTTATTATCTTAAGAAATACCGTATATTGTAGTTCGCCAAGAATTCTGTCAGGAATGGGTATTGAGTTATCACAAATTATTTCAGAATCCACTTAGATGATCCCATGCTTATTTTTTGAAATTATGTGTTAATAGTTTTCATTATTTAGCCATCCACACTCTCTAGGTTACCTTTTCTAGTAGCTGTTTTCTTTCTCCCTTGTTTTCTTTTTTACTCTATTTAGAAACCTATATAATCATATCTCTGACAGAGGTATTTTCAGTAAGTTACAATGTTTGGTAAATAGAATGATCTATATCAATGAGCTAAATGGTGTGGAAGTCTGAGAAAAGAGTATCTATTGATTACCAAACTTAGGCAATTAGGCTGTGATTTTTTTTTTACCTATAGGTAGTCTTTGCTTTGCAAAATGGTACTTGGAAATAAAAATGATCATATAAACTGAGACCGTGCAAAGTGATCTAAATAATTACTGGGAAAAAATATAATTTTCCTGTAATCTTTAAAATTTTTGTTAAAATATCAAAAACTCCCTTACTCTTAGTTATAAATACACAGAGAAATGAAAAACAGAAAAACATTTTTGTAGAATATAATTTTAAAACATTAGAAAAAATGAGAAATAAAATGTTTCATTTCTCTGTAAAAAAAATGTATCACAAATAGTTTGAACAGAATTTGCCGCCTTCTTGCCATATAAAATTATGCAGAGCAAGCATCATTTCTATGCTTTGGCAAAGCATTCTCCTTTTTTCTAAATTTGAATTATCTTCCAACATTTTATCCTTTGCACTTTCAAAGTGGTGAACTATCTTGAAGAGTTTTTTTTTTTTTTTTTATGTGAAGATTTTTGCTGATGCCACTTCCTCTATGACAGCTTCACCCGTTTGTTACTACCAGTTTCTTCTTTTAGGTTGATAAGTTCACCTTGCATAATTCCCTCAGTCTGCAAATCTAGAATCTGAAGGGTGAAAGTATCAGCATTCCCTCCATCAGTTATTCTTCCATAACTGCATTTACATTGGATTCAAATTTTACTTTCAGCATTATCACTTGTCAATTCTTTTAATTTCTTCACTCTACTTTCATCTTGCTGACCAGTCCCTCTTTCTTTAGCTATGATGATTATTATTATTGAGACAGGTTCTTGCTCTGTCACCCAGACTGGCATGCAGTGGTGCAGTCATAGTTCACTGTAACCTTACACCCCTGGTCTCAAGTGATCCTCCCATTTCTGCCTCCCAAAGCACTGGGATTACAGCAGTGAGCCACTGCTCCGGGCCTTGATGAGTCATTTTTAAAAATGGCATGTGAGTTTATCACTGGAAAGCACTTGGGCAATACAACTATGTGCTTTTCTGTTTGTGCATGAACTGAATGAACAGATCAGTAACCAATCGGTGACAGATTTTGAAAGAAGGAATGTGATTGCTCACTGATTATGATATTAATCTGTTATTTGTAGAGTGGTTCATAGACTGAAAAGCTAGCAGTTAAGTTTGTCTTTTATGCAAACACTCACAGTTAATGTGTGAGTTAATATGACATGGTAACTGAAATGTGAGCTATGTTGTTGGGGGCACTTGTGTTATTTATTTATTTTGAGATGGAGTCTTGCTCTGCCACCCAGACTGGAGTGCAGTGGCACGATCTCAGCTCACTGCAAGCTCGCCTCCTGGGTTCATGCCATTCTCCTGCCTCAGCTTCCCAAGTAGCTGGGACTACAGGCGCCTGCCACCATGCCCGGCTAACTTTTGTATTTTTAGTAGAGACAAGGTTTCACCATGTTAGCCAAAATGGTCTTGGTCTCCTGGACCTTGTGATCCACCCACTTCGGCCTCCCAAAGTTCTGGGATTATAGGTGTGAGCCACTGTGCCCGGCCGGCACTTGTGTTATTTAACTAAACGTTGGTAGCTCAAATTTATGTGCAGTGAGAAGTATATGTTTAAACTTGATAACTTTTAATACAAATAAGTATTTATTCTATCTTTAGTATAAGTATTCTATTTGTGAACTAAAATTTTAAAGCTAGTTATCTTTTTGTTTCAAAGGAGTCCTGTTTCACTCCTGCTCTTTCAAGGTTTCATCAGCAATTGCTCTGTGAATGGTGAACGGGGATTGCCAGTAATTTCCTATGTAGGAAAGATATTACATTCTGTTATTTTAAAAGATAATATTGAATTATACTACTATTGTTTGATTCTGAAATACTGCTGTCTTCAATATGAAACTAGATTGTGTAAACCTTTGTGGAAGATATATTTAACTTACAATTTTAACAAATAAAGCATTTTAAGCTAATGAAATCACAATTAGTAATTAAAGAAATTTGAATGTATTTTATATCATGTAGTTAGCTATTGGAAAAAAACTTTTACATATGCATTTATTTTGAAGGTATAAAAGTCAATACACATAGTACTATGACTTTTAAAAATTTAATTCATTTATACACCTGGGATTTGGATTAATAGTACTTATACATTATAAATATTCAATTTCATAAGTGCCTAGCATCTTTTGTTTGATTTCCTCAAAATTGCTATTTATGCTCATTTGAAAAGTCTCAAATCTTTTTCTCCATTGATGGTTCACCTTAATTTGAAGGTGATCATTATCCATGAGATTATGTAGAGTATTTATATGATTTTTAAAATTTAATATTAGCAACACTGACAATGTATCAGAGGATATTTTCTTTCCTTTCTTTTCTTTTTTTTTTTGTAAAATAAAGAACATTAAAAACACTTCTGGAACTGATGGACTTTATGTTAAGTGAAATAAGCCAGGCACAGAAAAGACAAATTTCATGTGTTCTTACTCATAAGTGAGAACTAAACATTTTTAATAATGAACTCATCTGGTCAAATGATGGTTACTAGAAGCTGAAAAACATAACAGTGTGACTATAGTTAGCAACAATCTATTGCATATTTTAAAATAAAATAAAAGATTGGAATTGAGATGTTTCTAACCAAATAAATGACAAAGAAATTGAGGTAATGAATACCCCAATTACCCTGACTTGATCATTGCACATTGTATGACTGTATAAAAAATCTCATGTACCCCCATAAATATGTATAATTATGTACCCATAAAATTAAAAATTAAAAATAAACAAAAACACTTTTACAACTTCTGTTTTTCTGTTCTAACACAATAAATACACTCTCCCTTGTTGTGTGTTCTCATAGTTATCATGCACTCTACTTATTATTCATTCATTTAGTTGATACACAAGTCAAGCCTTGTTTTCATGGAACTTCTAACACTATAGGGGAGAGAGGCAAAAGTATTACAGTAGTCCAATTACATAGCATTTTAGGAGGTGATACATGTTATAAAAATAAAGCAATTTTATATGATAGTCAGGGTCCAGAAGCAATATAGGTAATGAACAACATAGCTGTTTGGAGGAAGAATATTTCCTACAGAGTGCAAGGTCTTGAGGTGGAAACTTGCCTAGTATGCTGATAAAATGATAGAGAATGGTGATGGTGGAGCACAGTGGGGAAGTGGTAGTAATAGAAAAGATTACAGAGTAACAAAGGACCGGCTAGTCTAAATTCTTGTAAGTCAGTGTAAGGACTTCAGTTTCTACCCTGAGAGAGCTAAGGAGCTATTGAATGATTTTTAGAGGAGATATATTATAAGTCCATTGCTAATAGGTTCACTCTGGCTGTTGCATTGAGAACAAACTAAAGGGGAACAGGAGTAGGGGTAAGAAAACCAGTTAGGTGAGTATTGTAGTAATTTAGGTGAAAAATGATATTGGCTTTGACTAAGATGGCAGCAGTAGGAGTCTTAAGTGATTAGATTCAACATATAATTTGAAAGTAGACATGACTAGATTTGATGATGGATTGGATATGTATGAAAGATGAGATGAGCCAAGGATGTTTCCTGGAGTTTTGACCTGAGGCTCATATTTTGACCTCAGAAGACGGCAGTAGGAGTAAATTTTAGAGGAACATCAGGAACTCTGTTTTGGATGTGTAAATCTGAGATGACCCTCAGACACTCAGATGGAGATGTTGAGTAGGTTGTTGTATTAAAAATTCTGGATTACAGACAAGGGTTTTAAAGTAGAGGTATTAACTATTATACACAATTTCATGGAATTATGAGCCATATCTACTTTGTTTATTTCAGTGTGCCCCATACCTATACAACATCTAGTACTTACAAGGTACTTGAGAAATATCTGTTGAATGAGTGAATACACAAACAGTGAGTCACATGCTGTAAATGTTTTTAACCGCAGGTACTCCTGGATAAACAACAAAAAACACAACTCCTGATTGTAGTGTTTCCAGATTTCTGTGGTGTAAATACTTCTCCCACGACTTCAAGCTATCAAAGTAGTATCATCGAATACTACTTTGTATTCCAGTTGGGAAGAAATGTGCACAACTGGTTCCTTCTAGCTGGTTTAAACAGGCTCTAGAACACAACTGGGCCCACTGTTGCTTAGTGATATAATTATAGACATATTTTCCCTTACTTATAGGAGTGCATAACAGTTAATTTTAAATAGTCTTGATAGTTGGATAGGTGTGAAGGAAAAACATCTTATAGATGATAATACAAGCTCAAAATAGTGAACTTAAGCAAATATTAAAATCCTGCATCACATAGCACACTAAACACTACAAACACTGTGCTAATTTATCCCCGTAGCCTCCAGGCAGGCTTCTATTACTCCAAACAGGTGATGTCTCCTTATACGATTTTGGGGAATATTATTTTACTGCTTGCAACATATTATGATGTTACCAGGACTCTCTTGCCAGAACTGTCTTTACAATTTATGTCAGACATCAAATGTGTTTTTAAAATGTTGCTGTAAAACATATACCTCAAAAGTATTTAAACAAAGTTTAATCAAATTGTCCTATTTTGGAGTCCAAATTGTTTTGCATGTATCTGAGTCATCATATTTTAAAGGTGTTCATTTTAATTAATATTGTTTTTAAAATTTATTGTGGTAAAATATATATAACATAAAGTTTGCCATTTTAACCATTTTAAGTGTACAGTTCAATGACAATAAGTACATTTACACTATTGTACAACCACACCACCACTCATCTCAGAACTTTAATAATTATTTGACGTTATTTTGTTTTGTGTAAAAAGAACAGCATTTCGTTGTAGATGATTAAAAAAAGAAAACTATACAAGAAAATAAAGTTACCGAAAGTCTCAACATTCAGAGAAAATTCAATCCATATCCACCTTATGGCATATATAAAATTATATCGGACTGTTAAATCTATGGTCTAAAAATTTCTCACGTGTTAAAAATCCTGCTGAGTCTAGAATTAGATTAAGAATCTGACTATGTCTAATGAAGTGGTGGAGCTGCAAACCCCAGTTGTCTATTCTACAGTATTTATTTAATATATCAATAAGGAAACCTTAATAAAAATGATTTATGCTCAGAGTGATGAGGCATAGGGAAGAATGTGTATGCATAATTTCTCATGTTGGACATTTGATTTAGAACTGAACCCTATGAAGAGAGAATTGCAAGTAGAAGATGAAGGAACTTTGGGTATTAAGAAATTGCTAATACATGGCCGGGCGTAGTGGCTCATGCCTGTAATCCCAGCACTTTGGGAGGCCGAGGCGGGCGGATCATGAGGTCAGGAGATCGAGACCATCCCGGCTAACACGGTGAAACCCTGTCTCTACTACAAAATTAAAAAAAAAAAAAAAATTAACCAGGTGTGGTAGCGGGCGCCTGTAGTCCCAGCTACTTGGGAGGCTGAGGCAGTAGAAGGGCGTGGATCCGGGAGGCGGAGCTTGCAGTGAGCCGAGATCGCGCCACTGCACTCCAGCCTGGGCAACAGAGCGAGACTCTGTCTCAAAAAAAAAAAAAAAAAAAAAGGAAATTGGTAATACATTTAGCAAAATGTAGGGATGAGATATTTTTCCACATTCTATCTGGAATAAAACAAGCTTCACAAAAATGTCATGCTGAGGGCAAAGTTTGTAACCTGTGAATCTTGCAGATTTGGAAGCAATGTGTTAAAAACAGCAATATGGAAAAGGAGATGGTTTCCTATTCCAGTGAAATGGTCATACTCTTTATGGAAGTGTTGACATTGCTGTAAAAGTGCTGTACTAGTTTGTTTACACAAGGCTACAAAGATACTACCTGAGACTGGGTAATTTATAAACAAAGAAGGTTTAATTGACTCACAGTTCTGCATGGCCGGGGAGACCTCAGGAAACTTAGTCACAGCGGAAGAGAAAACAGGCACATCTTACATGGTTGCAGGTGAGACAGAGCAAGCAAGAGCAGGGAAAACTGTTTTATTAAATCATTAGATCGTATGAAAACTCACTCACTATCATAAAAACAGCATGGGAGAAACCAGCCCCATAATCCAATCACCTCATACCTCGTTCCTCTCTTGACACATGGGGATTATGGGAGTTACAATTCAAAATGAGATTTGGGTGGGGAAACAGAGCCAAACCATATCAAGTGCTAAAGAAGACTACTGATAAACTCTTATCATTATCCTCTGCCTGACTATCCTCACTAGGGACTCTGAAATAATTAGGACACTATAGCAAGAAATGGTTTATAAGTAAAAGTTATGAATCAAAGAAATTTAAATATTCATGTTAATGTTACCATATTTATACACAAGGGCACAGAGACTTGGGAGAATTGTGGTTATATTCAAATATGTAATTTTTTATTTCTACATAAAATTTCATTTTTGGATGCTCTGTATTTGTTAGATCATTTTCTTGGGAATTTTAGTTGTTTTCAGTTCTTGGCATTTTGGTTTGAAAACTATCTTTAAATATGAGTTTTTATTAAAAATCTATTATTATTTCCTAAAAATGAAATCCTGAGTAGAACAAATGACTCAAAGGATGTATGAATTGACAATTACCCTCCTAAGGGATTTTTACCAATTTATACCCAAATGTTAGGATAAACTATATAAAATAGTAATTGATAATTTTAAACTGTTAAAATTGCAATTTCATAAAAATATGTGTAAAAATGTCCATTTCATTGCATGATTACCAATCTCTTATCATTTTGCTTACATAAAAAGTGGTATTTCATTGCCTTTTCATTCATTTATTTACTTTTATAATTCATTTATTAACCAATCCAGAGTGCATCCTTACTATGTTCAAACCAGTATGACAGGCATAAGAATGCAAGGGGACTAAGAACATTGGGCCTGTCTTTATGGTACTTACAAGTCTCTTGGAGCAAATTATCAATCAAATAGTTTTAAAAAGAAACAAAATTTATATTTCATAAATAAATATAAATATGAAAATGTTATGATTGTCATGTGCTATGAGAATCTATAAGGAATCAGCTAATTTATATTGGGAGGATCATGGAAGGGGTCTCTGTAAAAGTGACATTTGAACAGTTATCTAAAAGAGGAGTACGTTTAGCTAATGCGGAATTGGAAGAAGAGAATTTGAAGGAGAAGGAAGACTGTGTATTCAAAGCTTTTATGGCAAAAAGATAAGATCATACATTTACGAACTTGAAAGAGGATCTGAGTGGTTGAAACAGAGATTTAGGCCAGTTGAATTATCTAATGAAATTGTACTGGATTAAGAATATTATTCTTCTCATAAGTGCAATGGAAACATTGTAGGATTCTAAATAGGCGTGTGGAAAATATTTTCTCATGTATGTTTTGAAAACCTAATTCTGTGTTGCCATATGAACACATTAGGGTAGGTTAAGCCTGGATGTGGGGAGACCAATTAGGCTATTTTAGTAGACCAGAAAAGATATGAGGATGGCTTGGAGTAGGGAAGTGGGAGTAAAGGCAGAAAAAATGTAATAGATTTGTGAGTTATTTGAACTGGATGAATGCTTGCCCTTTTTATTGAAACACTGAAAGAGGAAAATATCTGGAGGTAAGATGATGGGTTTTGTGGAATTTAAAGGGCCTTTCAGACATCCAAGTAGAAATGTCAAGGAGGTTATTGAGTATACATGACCACACATCAAAGAAGTGTTACCAATGGAATTTTATATTTGTGAATTATTTGCTTCTTTGAGTTTTAAGCCAAATACATGACTTATCTATTAAAAAATGGAACTAAATTTTATAGAATAAAACAAATCTCTACATCCTGATGCCAAAGTATATCTAAGATCTATAATTTGTCAAATAAATGTTTAATAACAGCGTGTTAATTTATATGACAAAATAATGTTATATTGTTTTAATAATTACAGAAAATATATCTGTATGTGTATGTGTATATATATATGCATATATATAATGTACTATACATGAGTGCATAGAGAGAGAAAGAAAGTATATATAATAAAAAGCCGGGGTAAGCATTGCAATGTGAATGTGACGGTCATAAGTTGGTGATATTTAGGGGGTAGGATAAATATGAGTAAGAGTTAAATTTAACTTTCTAATACTTATATATTTTTGTTTTTTCACTGTGAATGTGTGGCTTTTACAATGAATAAGAAAAAATATGTTTAAGTATGAGACTGGGAAGGAGGATGAATCAGGATCAGTGACTGGGGACTGAGATAAAATTGATTCCAAGAGCTTTTGCCATATATTACAACTTTGAGTTATCTGCTTCCCAAGCTATATCCAAATTTCAAATGAGAAAAAAAGATACTTCAGTAGAAAATATGCTTTATCCTTTCTTGCAGTTTTATCCTTGTATCAAACCAGACCATCTGGAAACTTTGCTCAGATACATGTTTAGTACCTGAAAATGTCATTCACTGAGTTCTGCTTTGGTACAATGCCTTTGGCCAACTCGGTGGAATGCTAAATAAAAATCCACAGGAAATCTGCTTTTGCATTTATGACAGTGTGCTTGAGGATATTGTTTTCTTTTCACTCATACAAATAATTCCTTGAAACTCAAGTATCAGAAATTCTTTAGCACTTAAGGAATGTATATGTACTGTCTTTACAGACAATATAAAGCATATTAAAAATTTTATTTCCTTTTTTTGTATAATTATCAAGAGACTCAGAGACATATTTGAAGTTTAACTTTTATAAGAAATCAAGACTGTTTGACCAGAATGTCTACTTTACGAATTTACTCTGGCATGACTTCATATATATAACAACCTGGTCTTATTTTATATTTATGTATTTTTTCTCCAATCTTAATTTTTTATTCATTTATATTTGTCTGTTCATTGTATAGATTCTTATGTGTCTGTAATCCAGAAGAAAATCAATTAGACAGAAAAAAAAAAATGGGAGCTCTTCAATCACAGTGGAAAATAAAATGATTCTGAATGAGATTGCTTGGGGAAACAGGAAGTAAAGAAGAAGAAAAACAGGCCCAGAATTTAGCATAAAGGAACTTTTGCATTTAATCATTATGTACAGGCAGAGATTCAGAAATATAGCCATAGAAGAGAGGCTGAGGAGGAAGGATATCAGAAAAGTTGGAAGCCAAGAGTGAGACTTCCATGCAGTAGCCACCTGTGAGGAATATTGCTCATGGGTCAAAGAAGTCAAGGACTGAAATGTCCACTGGATTTCTCAGAGTGGCTCTTTGAATAGTGTTGGGAAAAGTAATGAGATTTGAGTGGCTTGAAGAGCAAATAGCACATAAGGAAATGAAAATATGGGATATAAGCAAATGATAGTTTCATGCTTGTTAGCCTTTTTTTTTTTAAAGGGGATTTTGTTTAGGTCTTTTGTTATTTTTACTCTGGGGATGTACTTTTACCTTAATAAATAAGAATATGTTACATATTAAGGATGTTTATGCCTGTTAAATATGCTGTAAATTTTTGTTTGACATACACTTTTCTGTTGTGGTTAATGTAACCTTGATATCAGCCGGAGTTCAGCTAGTTACAAAAGAACGACCTCTGATTACATATGATTCTGTGATAATCTTATTACCCATTCAATTAATATATATTTATTGCTTTCGCTATTTGCTCACAATTTTATAAGATTTGGCATTATAATTTTAACTTAACTTTGACAACTCACTAGAGCAGTAATTTTAGTGGATGCAAATGGGATATTTTAAAATTCTTGAATGAGAATTACAAATTTTAGAAAAAGTCAAACAGTTATGATAAGTTTCCTGAAAGTTAATTTTACTATAGTTATAGTTACTATTTTATAAATAATTCAAAAATATGTAACAATTGATCTTAAGTTAAAAAGTTCATCATTTGAGGTAACTAGTGATAGTGAGTCAAGTATAACTATAACACTAATAAAGAGTATTAACTGCATGGACAGTGACTTTTCCTAGGGTGCAGAGGAAGGATATTGCACTGGGAACTCAAATTAAAGACTGAAAAATTATTTTTTAAAGATTTAGCAAAGAGTTTATATCAATAATGTTGATAATGATGCAAAATTTACCACAATACATTTAGATAACCTGTTACTAGATTAAGGCCGCAGTACTTCTCATGACTGTATATTTGTATTTGTTCAGAATAAATTTCAAAAGCTCTTCCTAGGGGATCTTTGAGTACTTTGCATAAATTAGGTTTATTAAAAAGTGAGATAGAAGATTACCAAATAAATTAAAAAAAACAAAGGGTAGCATAGAAGGCCAATTTGTATCTACTTGGCCATTACTATTCTTACGCAGTTTTCTTGAACACTCCTTTTTTGGTTTGTTTGTTTTTTAGACGGAGCCTCGCTCTGTCGCCCAGGCTGGAATGCAGTGGCGCCATCTCGGCTTGCTGCAAGCTCTGCCTCCCGGTGAACACTCCTTTTAATAATTATTCATGTAAGGTATGCCATTGGATTTCAATAACATCTTTTTTGCTATCTTTCTTAAAGCTTTTGAACAATTAGATAAAACAGTAATTACTCCTTGATATGGTTTAGATCTGTGTCCCCACTCAAATCTCATGTCCAGTTGTAATCCCCAATGTTGGAAGTGGGGCCTGGAGGGAGGTGATTGGATCATGGGTTGGATCCTTCATGAATGGTAAAGCACCATCCTCTTGGCGCTGTCTCCTGATAGAGTTCTTGTGGGATCTGGTTGTACAAATGTGTGTGGCACATTCCCCCTCTCACTCTTGGTCCTGTTCCTGCCTGCCATGTACGACTACTGCTCCTGCTTTGTCTTCTGCCATGATTGTAAGTTTCCTGAGGCCTCCCCAGAAGCAGAAGCCACTATGCTTCCTGTATAGCTGTCGGCCAATTAAACCTCTTTTCTTTATAAATTACCCAGTCTCAGGTATATCTTTATAGCAACGTGAGAACAGACTAACATATTCCCTTAAGGTTTACAAGAAACAGTGTATGTGATTTAAAAAAAAAAAATACTTAATTAAATACTCAGAAAAATACTGGATCATATGTGCTGAAATTTTCATTTCTATATGTTATAATAAAACTTCCTATAACTTCTAATCTAATCTCAAAGCATGTGCTTAGAAAATGAAAGAAAGTATGTAACTATTTTCTAATATGACCATACATCAAGTACTATATGCCATAAATGAATAGAAATCACAATATTTGTATTGTAATAACTGTTCTATTAATGATTTTCTAGCTTCTACTTTCTCAAGTAAAACATAGGATATATATATATATATTTGTAAGTTATGTTATATATACAGGTAAGGTATACAGTTTAAACAAGTACTAAATTCTGATTTGATTAACGATAATGACTTTGTCTAATCAAACCCTGCAGTCATCACAACTTGTTAGGTGTCATAATAGTGTAGAGGTGAAGAGAATCACTGGCCCTGGAGCAAAGTGCAGTGATTTGAATCTTGGCTCTACCGCATAATCTTGGACAAGCTTATCATCTTTGAGGCAAGTGTTATATTTTAATGTTATTTTTCAAAATGGCAAATTGGGGAAGGATGGTGGAGAGAAAATCAACTCTTCACAGACAAATAATTTCATCTTGTAAGTGTATGTGTGTGTGTGTGTGTGTGTGTGTGTGTGTGTGTGTGTGTGTGTGTTGGAGGTATAGGGGTGAGGAGACAGATACTGGTAGTGGTAAAGTAGACTTCCAGGGAAGAAGGAAATGTATAACTGGAAGATGAATTGCTGGCTAATTAGGAAACAGTTTTGCAGGACTTTGTAGCAAATCAGAAGTTAATGTGCTTCAGAATAAGACCAGAACTGGTGATCTCACACTCAAATCTAGTAAACTTACTAATATTATTTAAATCGTGAAAACAGAAAGTAAGTAATTTTTCCAGTACAAAATGAGTGCTGAACGCTTCAAGGAAAACTCAATGCCTTTTATTATAACAATTGTGTGACCATTAGCTTAAGGTTCTCCATTTGTAAGGTACGGGTGTTCACTGAGGGAATATCTGTCATTCTTTTCAGGTCTAATATCTCTCAGAGCAATAAGAGGCTGCAACCATTTTGCTACAGCTGAACAAAAGCCATAAGTGCCCAAGTCAAAGTTGCAATTATTTTCAGGATCATGGGTCTTTTGATTTTAGGCAGAGGAACAAAGTGAACTGAATATATTTTCCATTTAGGGTAGGTTGATATAATTCAGTTTATATTAAGTGGGGATAGAAAACACTCAAAATTAATTAATTGAAGTTTTCACACTTCAATTGTAGTCTAAATTGGGAAATATATATTGTTCAGTATATTCTAAGCTAAATGAGGCAGTAAGTCCATGAAGAAGGCAGCATGATTCAGTCAACCTCAGAAAGGTTTTCTTTAACTTATAAAATATATCCTATAAAATGATTGAAAATATCACGTCATTCAGGTGTCAACCTCAGAAGGGTTTTCTTTAACCTATAAAATGACTGAGAACAGCACAGGGTCAGTTTTTACAGTTCATGTTTGATAAGACACCAATGCAGAAAGATTGGTAAACTATTGGACTGGCAAACTATTGAGAGTTTTAATAATTGTTATATTTTGTATACTTTTTGATTTTAAAAACTATTTTAAACCAGCTTTTCTCTATTTCTGTATTTTTTGTCAACTGCTCAAATAAGAATGTTCTTTTAAATAATAGTTTTAAAAGAGATTTTCAGTACAAGAACTGAGTATGCTTCAGATTTTATAGCATATTGTATACTCTAAATTTAAGTTTTAATGATTAATGTTTTACATAAAGAAATAGTAAAGATTAACAGTATTCATTAATTCAAACCAATGACTGTAATAAGATAGCACTAAATGATTATTTAAAATAACTCCAAGACCATCCCATAAATGTTGGCAGGAAGAAATTGGAAAGAGAAAAATATAACCTTTTTTTTCCCCTTCACAATTGAAATACAGATTTCACATGCACTTACATTTTCTTCAAAGTTTATATTGCATCATTAACCTTCCAAGAAGATTGTAAGAATTTTATAACATTATATGCTAATACCTCTCCCCCAATCAAAACATCAAAAAATACTATAAGAAATAAAAAGAAAACAAACAAACAAACAAAGCAAAACAAGCAAGGAAGCTGCTCAAACAAAAGGAACACTTATTTCTATTTTGGTGTAATAAGATTAGAGGCAATTTCACTTATTTCCCAACTGGAGTCTGATTTTTTTTCATTCTTTGCACTCCTATACATACTAGAAATGAAGCGGTGCATATGTGTGGATAATCAGAGATAAACGAGAAAGGGAAGATTGACAATTTTAGAGGCTTTTTAAAACGTGTGATTTTGTGTTTATTCTAGTTAGTGGCTACTAACCTCTACTCCTTCAATTTAATCCTTTGGGCCTGGCACAAGAAAATATTTTCTAGAGATATATGTTACTAATACCTCAGTCCTCAGTATTTCAAAATAGTAAACACAGAGGATGAACTTAGATGAACTTATGGAGATAACCTGTTTTTTTTTCTTATTTTTTAAATTATAATGGCAGCTGAAATGTCATAAGAATTAATATCTATCTCCATTTTATTTTGATATAGGTTTGTTAATGTTTGAAAATAATCTTTGCATGAATAAGAGCATTGAGACTTCAAGTTAAAGTGAGATCACCCTCATGTATCCTCCATGCAATTGCCTTTCACAAAGCTGAGACTGAAATCAACTGCTGTGGTTCATTTTCACCACATAGTTGAATTAATGTGCAGCTAGCCTTCAGTAACAGGTAGGGATTCACCATTGTGTTTCCACAAATACCTATACTTCATAATGTTCAATATGAGAAGGCAAGTGCACACAGCTTTTAAAAATTTGGTTACACACTTGCAGACACAGGGTTTACTCAGTTCATAGCCTGTGCAGATTACTGGAAATCAAATCTAATCTGAGATGTGGTGGAAACTGCTAGTTTACAGTAGATTTTGGGGAGTGTGTGTGGCCTTTGCTAGTTCTCGGTGATTGGGAGACCAAACCAGTGCTGGCCTTGGGGCAAGACTAGGGAAAAGGGAAGGATGAGGATGAGGAACAGACAGAAGAAGGAAGGATGGAGAGGCGACTCATTTACCATTTCTCTGCCCAGAATAGTGACTGACAGAGAGAAGGCAGGCCAAAAAGTGCACTTTACAGATGACATAAATTTTGTTCAAAAGTCATTTGAGAAAGTTTGCTGGTACTTAAAGTTTTCGGGCTAAGTTTGCCCTACTTGGAATGGCATTTTAACCTCTCCCTCATTCACCTTCTTCAGTCCCTCTAGATATCCTTAGTAAGGCTCAATGATTTAGGGCTTGAGTGTCGGAAGCCACGGAAGCAGAAACTTGTTCAGTCACTCGAGGGCTACAAATGGGTTAGTGACATCCTTTCTGCAAAAATTCTTAGTCTCTTTACTTTTGTAGACCCCGTTACGTTACCATTTCCTTTGTAATCTTATCCCACCACCCAACTCTTTTCTTTCCCTTCTCCCTCTTTCCTCTCTGTCTGTCCCCTCCTCACCTGTCCACCGCAATGGCGGTCATGGAGTAGATGCTGGCGAAGACAGCTGTGATAGGAAAGAAGTTCTGGAAGCGGCAGTAGTTGGCGCCAAAGTACCACTCGCTATGAAGCGCGTAGATGAAATTGACCAACGTGTTGAAGGCGGCCATGGAGGCGTCGGAGAAAGCCAGGTTCACAAGGAAGTAGTTGGTGACAGTCCTCATGCGCTTGTGGGCCAGGATGATCCAGATGACGATGAGATTTCCAAAAACTGCCACTGCCACCACCACACCATACGCCAGGGACCAGAGCGCGATGCGCCAGGACGGCTGCACGAACTGGTTGGTGAGGTTGGCCCGGGGCTGGGAGGGCGCGGGGGAAGCCACAGGCAGTCCCAGCGCGGAGGGGGAGGAGGAGAGGTTGCCAGCTTGGTCCAGCAGTTGCAGCCACCCAGTCTCAACTGTCCCCGTGGCAGCCCCGGCAGCTAGCGAGGCAGTCAGGTTCACCGCGTCTGCACCCACGCCTCCACCCCCGTCTATCCAGGTTTCTGCTGCTGGGAGAGTGGCCATAGCCACCGATCTGCAGTCACGGACCTTCCCACTCACCCACGAGCAGCCCAAGACAAGACTCCTCTGAAGTTCTTCTCTGCCTCCTGGTCACTTTGGTGCCGGGATGTTCAGATAAGACTGGAAGCTGAAAGATACTGCAATCCCTGCTGGTTAGAGGATGCAGTAGGTGCTAGGGGGCAAGAGTCGCACTTTCTCAAAGGAATTTGCGGCTCTGGCAGGCAGAAAGGATGAGATCCTCCCGAGATTAAGGGTTATCGCGTCACACCACAACTAGCGAGGGCGCCAGCTGCCCGGCACAGACGGGAGAACTGAGCATCCTGAGCTGCAGGCGCGCTTTATACTCTCATGGAGTCCCACGCTTCGGTGACGTTGTGGGGTCCGCGGAGCTGACTATCCCCTTCGCTGGCTGTGATTGCACTCCCTCCCTCCATCCCGCCCTTTGCATTTCATTCATTCGCTACAAGCAGCTGGAGCTTGGCAAGCTGACCCGCGCAGGGGAGGGCTGCACTCCCTCAGCTGTAATCAAAATCTTTCCAAGATTGTTTTGCCTTCTTTTAACTTCAGGATATTTTGCTGAGGTCCCTGTTCTCAAACACATATTGGGGGCTGTTCCTTCCTGCACAAATTAACCATTCACCCATGAGGCAAGGGCAAGATCCTGCTGATTTTTCGGAGAGTGTGCATGAGTGTAGACTGCTGCAGGCTGTGGGCACAGTCAGCCGCAAACGTTTTTAGGTGTCCCTGAGTTTTGAATTTCATTCAACTTTCTGCTCTGGTGTTCATATTCTCTCATCTCAGATCCCTTTTCATCTTGCTCCCACTTTCCATATCCACCCATTTTCCCTCTTCCTGTATCTCTATCACTAGAAATCCGTCCCTTTGACCCCGTTCCCAGCAGGCAGTTGGAAACTCCGGATTCTCCTGGAGGATTCTGCTCAGGTTGGAATGTCATAGCACACTGAGGGTAAATCGCCAATCCCAAGGAGTACATTTTCTTGAAACACGACAACGAGACAGATCTCTACATTTCCCTGGGTTGAACGTATCCAATAAGCACTGTGAATACATGCTCTTGGTTACAGGGTTCTGAACATATGGTGCCTTAGTTTTCAGGGCTTGACCATGAGGATACACTGATGAGAATACTGTAACTGAATAAATACCTGGGTTTTCCCGGAAGACGGGCAGGACCTGATTTCTGAACTTTGCTTGAGAATAAGTAGCTAAAGTGCTCGGTAGAGTGCAAGCTGGAAGGACATAGTCTGTCCTTTGACCAATCTCAGGAAATTTATCAAGAGGTTGCAGAGTCGAAACTCTTTTTTTAGCATCCTGGGTGCTTGTGTATAAATTTAGGGTTAAACATACATTTAGCAACCTACTGAATATACTTAAACTGTTTGAACCTCTCTCTTGTCATTTAAAAATGAGTTTTTAAAGAAATCTCACAGTATAATTACAGGATAGTTTCTACAGGCTTCCCTCAACAACAGCAGGCCAGAGGAAACCCCCTTCCCTCTAGTTTTCGTTGTGTATTACATCTAAACATGTTTAGGTGAAAGGGATTTGATCAATAAGTTTAACAAGAGAAGGTAACTTGTGATTTGTACATTTTCTGCTTTTTTCTTTTCTTTTCTTTTTTTTTTTTCCTAGTTCTGTCACCCAGGCTGGAATGCAGTGGTGTATTCAAGGCTCACTGCAGCCTTCAACTCCTGGCTCAAGCGATCCTTCCCCTCCTCAGCTTCCTGAGTAGCTAGGTATCTAGGACTACAGGCATGTGCCACCAGTGCCACCACACCCAGCTAATTTAAATTTTTTGTTGTTGTTGTTGTGACATGGTCTCGCTATATTGCTTAGCCTGGTCTCCAACTCCTGGCCTTAAGGAATCTTCCCAGCTCAGCCTCCCAAAGGGCTGGACCTCCAAAAATGCTGGGATTACAGGCATGAGCCACTGTACCTGGCCTTTCTGCATTCTTTAGTTTTCTAGTTTAAAATATACTCTTCAAAGAACCTGCTGTGATGATTGGACAACTGGACTTAAGGTGCCTAGTGATGAATAAGGTTTTCCTTCTTAGAGTTATTATGACTAAGTGTCTAGTGTATAAAAATAATTTTAAGCAACCTGATAGTTATTATCACAGCCTCGACACAATCCTGCTTCAAAATAAATGCATGCTGACTGTGATAATTATCAAATGTTATTTCCCTTTTCTTCTGAGAGGCCTGTGAAAATATGTGATAAATCACAGGCAAAGTCAATAAGATTAGCACTTTCTGCTTACTAATTCCAGTTGTTTAACCATTTTCTTTTGAAAGATTACTTCATTGTTCTAATTCATCATCTAGAAATTACTTGAGTTACAAATGAAAGCCTCTTCCTTTCCCAATGCAATTAAAAACACATTAAAAAATATATCTCTATGACACACCTGCTTACTCAAGATTACAAAATAGGTTATGTGGTGATTTGGTAATTAAGCATGTTTTGATCAGATTTTTAAAGTTGAAAAATTACTTAGTTGTGTAGAAATACACTCATTTTACTGTTGCTTTCCTTATAATACTTACAACTAAGATTTTAATTTTTCAGTTTTGCCTTCATTGGGTTTGTACAAAGTAAAGGGGATATTATGAGAAAAAAAAGGATAATGATGGAATTAGAAATAGATTTAATGAAAGAAGTTTAAAAATTTATTCCTTTCAGAGGAAGGGAGGGATTCAGGGCATGGCTTTCCTTCTCAGTCTGCCTTACCTATGGAGAATCTTCCTTGACCCCAAGAGGGATCAGTGATAATTCATTGTCTATCATTTCTTAGCTATGTATTAGTATACTTCTTTCCAGGTGCTATGCCAGGTACTGGGAGCATAGCAATGAAGCAGTTATATATGAATTCTATTCTCATGAAGCCTAGAGTCTAGCAGTATTTTTTCACATTAAGGTAGGTACAGAAACAGAAATAGGAAGGTACAGAGAAAAATGGGAGTGTTTAACTGTGTAAGAGAATGTGGTGCCCAATGGATTCTGGATTGTGCCAACTTCTCTTGTAAATGTTTGAGATGGACATGCTAATTACCCTTATCTGATCACTATACATTGTACGTATCAAAATAGGTACATAGCAAAATATGTACCCCATGAATATGTAAAATTATTATTTGTTAATAAAAAATAAAATTTTGAAAATATTTTAAATAAATAAAAAGTAAAAGTATAGTCATCCCCAGTATCCAATTTAAAAAAATTGTGTGTGAAAATGGAATGAGATTTCAAAAAGAAAGACTTAGCAAAAGTGTACGCCTTAGAGAATGAGAAGGTTGAGGAGATCATACCTGAAGATGAGATTTTCTGACTAAGATAATTTGGTGGAATATCTGCTTGTTGTAGCCTAGGTTCTGAATCCTGCTCTTATCTGAACCTATTCAGTTGATTTCCTGATTATTCTTCACGCTTTTTCTCTTACTATAAGATATCCAAAATCTTAGCCTTAGAGTACTGAGGGAAGGAGCAGAGAGGGCAAAAGAAATGGTAGAACATCAGAAAATGACTGTTAGAGTAGTATCCTACATTCTGGCATTTAAAACTTGGCATTGGGTATGAGCATGCACTTATGCAAATGTATGAGGATGTAGGAGTCAAGCACAATATACAACTTGATAGAAGATGTTAACAGGTTTTAGATAACTACATAAGTATAATACAAATTATGATCATTTATATGCTTACTATTTATTCTTAATGCTAACTATTGCTTGCTATTTATTCCTAATGACCAATAAGTTTGTCTATTTCATTATGAAGTATTATATTTAGAAAATTATATTTCTTCTAAACCTTATTTCCTCCCCATATTTTGCTTAGAATACCTACTGGCAATATGCCTTAGTTATTTGTTAACTATTATAAAGAGAATGGATACTTGCCATGTGTTGATTATTTTTTTCTCTTTCCAGGGCACTTAGTGTAGTATATTTCATACTTGAATTTTTATTATAACAGGCCTCCCAAAGATAAGCATAATAGGGTAAAATTTCAGGTTGTGTTGCCGGCCAGTGGAGGAGTTATTTTGGGGAAGAAGAGCTTGTCAAAATTCCAGATTTCTGTCTCTGACAGCAATCTTCTACTTGACAGTTCTCTCACAGTTTTAGTGTTAGTATGTTCATTGTTTCCTACAATGTTGAGATACTTTTTTCTTCCTTGCCGATTTCAGATCATCATAGTCTAGCCCTTTGACCCTTGTATTATACTTCTTTCCTTTGTTATTTCATCAGTTTAGTTTTGCAATTTTATTCAGTCAATTCACCCTTTGAGTTTTGAGGTCCTACAATCAAGCTACTGAGCATTGCTGGCAATCAATCAATCAATGTATCTCCACTTAATTATGCTGACAGGTCCTCCTTAAAAATTCTTATACTTCACCAGACACTCTTTCCATGTGGAGTTGAAATCACTTCTTATTTCCAATATTCCCATCATGTCTTCAAATCTCTTTCTTCTACACCTTCCTTCTCATACTCAGCAAGTGATGTTGTCTCTAATGTATCTGCAAAATTAAAAATCATCAGCCAAGAATTTTGACATTTCTGTGCATTTTAGCCATCTTTTCATTGTTTTTGTCTCAATTACAGTGGGTTTTCCCATCCTAAAACCCGTTCTTTGATCTGTGCTACTTTTTCTTTCAGTCATTCCTCTTTTTCCCACTCTTCAACATCTCATTCTTTTTTCCCTTTTTCTTTAGTAATGAAACATATCTAAGAATCTACATTGAAAGAGCCTTTCTTGACCACATTCCCTTATAATTACCACTTTTACCTCCTATTACTTTCCTAGATGAGCTACTTTAACGACATATGTAAATTAAATATTTTCTTTCCTTTACTCAAAATGAAATTTTTAGGTATTAAATGTTATACTCTTCAGTTAATGTACTCTCCTATCAATTACCTGCATTATAAACCAGATAGTCACTTCCCCTCCTTAACTTTCTTGATCTTTCTGTAAGCAGTATAATTTGACATTTGCATTACTTTCCCAGATGTATCATAACAAAATACTACAAACCAAGTATTTTAAAACGAGAGAAATTTATTTTTCACCACTTGTGAGGCTAGAAGTCTGAAATCAAGTCATGGGCAAGATTAGTCCTTGTGGAGTCTCTGAGGGAGGAAATGTTCTATTCCCTTCTCCTAGCTTCTGTTGGTTGCTGGCAATCTTTGGGGTTCCTTAGTTTATAGATGCATCACTCCAACCTCTACCTCTGTTATTACGTGGTGTTTTCCCTGTGTCCTTCACATTATCATTCCTGTATATTTCTCTGTGTGTACATTTCTTCTTCTTTTAAGGACAGCAGACATGTGATTAGGGACAACTCCAAATCGAATTTCAACTTGATTTCTTATTCAAAATCCTATTTCCAAATATGGTCACATTCACAGGTACTGGACGCTAGTATTAGAACATAGTTTTGGGGGTAGGGGGAACACAATTCTTCCCACAACTGTCCACCCTCTGGCTCCTCAAAATTCATGTCTTTCCCATGTGCAAAGTATATTCACACTATCCAATATCCCCCAAAATCTTAACCCATTCTCCACTACAAACTCTAGGTCCAAAATTTTATTTAAATATCCACTCAAAAATTCCCCAGTCTCATCATCTAAATGAGATATGCATGAGACTCTGGGTATTGTCCATCCTTGGGCAAAATTGCTCTTTATGCACAGGCCTCTGAAACTAGGAAACAAGTTATCTTTTGCCAAAATAAGTGATGGAACAGGCACAAGATAGACATTCCTATTCCAAAAGGGAGATAATGAAAGGAATTAAGGGATCACTGGTCTAAAGCAAGTTTGCAACCCATGAGGAAAAAAATATTAATATCAAGGGCCTGAGAATTATCATTGGTGGCTTGATGCTTTGTCCTCTGGGTCTGTGGAGGTTTCACCCTGGCCTCAATTGCATAACAAATAAATTACTTTAATGTTTACAGACAGAAAACATAATTTAAAGATATTTAACTCCATTGATATATATCAGTGTTACCATTGTGTTCATGACTTTGATTTTTTTATCTGTACACATTTCTGTGTTTCTACATTTATATTGTTTATAAATCTTTTAAAGTGAAATACAAAAAAAAAAAAAATAAATAAATTGTAAAAAGAAAAATGGCCTGGCTTAGAAACTCCTTGGTGGTGAGAAAGAAGGGGACAAGTGGAAAATGTTTTTTGAATCTGAACGGCTAGTTGAAAGAAATACCCTTTTTACTATGGTTGAGAAGATGTGGTCTACAAAACAAAAATCACACATGAAGATTTATAATGCTTTGGTATTGTTTACTAACTGATTATTAGTCAGCTAGTAAACTGACTAGCTAATTGAATCTGATGACATATAAATGATATTACTGTAATAGCTCCAAAAATATCAAAAGACATTTTAACAAAATCAGACATTACATACTAATTATCAAATTAGTGTTCTACAGTTTAGTAAGTTGTGGCTTTGAGGAAGTGAATCAACCAATAAACATCTCATCTTTTATTATTTATTTTTGACTGCTCCTGGGAAACTGTGAGGAGCACAAGCTTTGGAAACTGATTGATTAAGGTTTACTGGAAACTCTCACTCTTTTTAATTTACTGACCCTATCTTCTCTTAGGCTCCATTTCATCCTCAGTAAAATTGTGATATTTATATTTAACCATATATCTTTTGTATAAAATGTTTACTAAATGGGAACTGAATTTATAATTTCTATATTAGTTTTAGTCCCTAAGTATAGAAAATGATTTTATAAAAATAATAGCAACTTGTATGTTCATAAAGCAACTTGTATGTTCTAGACTTCCAAGCATGTTCTTTACATTAATTAACCTATTTATATGTCCTAAGTGTCCTAAACAAATGATATTATTATTATTCTCATTTTTGGATTAGGAAATGAGGCAAAAGAGATTAAAGAAGTTATCTGAAGTCACACGTAATATCTAGGAAATAGTGGAAGGCACATTTGTACCCAGAATCTGGTACCAGAGTCTAGGATCTTAGTCACACTATCAAACAATCTTTCTAAGAAAACAAGCAAGCAAACCATGTAAAGGTTGGCAAACAAATCACATAAAAAGTTAGAACTACAACTAAATACAATTTAATACATTGTTCTTTTCTCAAATAGCTCTACCCCAATCAACTCATCTTCAAGAGAAAAACAAAACAAAACCAAACAAATGGAGCAAACAAAAAACTGTCAAATAGTAAAGCATGAACATTTTCTAGTTAAAATTGATGGTTCAAAGATGTCATCATTCTGCTTTTCTGTCTGAAACAAACAAATAAACAAACACAAAACAATAAAAATATGTACAAATACAAAAGAAAACTTCAGTGGAACCTGTGGGTAATTTCAACTCCAGATTACAATAAACAGAGCAGCACTGGCTCATCCAATCAAATTGAATTAATGCCAAGGGGGATAGCTGCCAAGTGGGAATAAATTGGTAGAGTTCATAGTTTTCCTAATAAATGGGATACTCAAAGGAGTTGAATCAATCATTTTCTGCTAAGTGTCTTAGTCTGTTTTATGTTGCCCTAACAGAATGCCCTAGACTAATTTATAAAGAAAAAAGATTTATTTAGCTCGCAATTCTCCAGGCTAAAACTTCAAGGGCATAGCCCTGGTTTCTGGCAAGTTTGTGCTGTGTCATAACATGGCAGAGAAGGTAAAAGGGGAAGTGGAAACATGCAGAGAAAGAAAATCCTAGGGGCTAAAGCCCTGGCTGTAGAATAACCACTCTTTGCAGGAACACTTCTATGAGAACTAATCCAGTTTTGGACAGCAAGAACCAACTCACTACCAAACCATTCATAAGATACCCATGCCCTTCACCCAAACACCTCCCACTAGGTCCCATCTCCCAATATCACTGCATTTGGGATCAAATTTCAATCTGAGTTTTGGTAGAGACGAACTCAAACCATAGCACTTAGACTCTAATTATATGATTGCTCCAAAGGACTGTGTGAACATTTGTGAGTCCTACATAACAACAAAAGGTGGCAAGAGAAGTAAAATTAAATGAAGACATTGGAATTGAAGCCATTTCACTAGAATAGATTCTGTGATGATTTAGAGTAAAGGTAAAATTTAGTTGTCAGTTTTGCAGTTGCTGATCTAGAGAGCCAAAGAAATTTGAGAGACAACTTATTACATAAAAATTAAAAGGTGGGAGCTTCATTATGAGGCATGAGAAGTTCACACGCCAGAGGAGACATTAATCAGAAAGTGTTCAGTGGTAACAGAACAACAGAACTATACCCGGACTCCTATCACCAAGACCAAAACTTAGGCTTTTGTTTTGGGAAATAGCTGGCCAGAAAGAACAATTTGCATCCACACACATTCAAAGATAAACAAAAATCAATTAAAAAAATCACTAAAACCTATGTAAAGATTTTATACAAAAGAAAAAAGAAAAGAGACATGATAAAGAAATGTCAGAAAAATAATAAGTACTTTAAAATGCCAATAAAATTAGTGAATGAAAACTAAAGAAATTTAAAGAAATAGTCAATTACATGAAACCCAAAGAATAAAAAATATTATAAAAATAAAATCATATTAGATGCAGAAATAAAAATTTCTATTATGTGAAACAGAACATGAAGGATAGGTCTGAAAGGAATCAAACAAAAAATGAAATAACAAGATTATAAAGGAAATTATAGCCATAGAATAAGTGATCCAACACATTCATAGAGTTTCTAGAAAGAATCAAATAAATGGAATGAGAAAAATTACACAAAAATACAATATAAGAGAGTCATGTCATCAAAAATGGAGTAGGGAATTCCAAAATTCTATCCCTTCACAAAAGCAATAAACTGACAAAAATTATCAGAATCAGCTTTTAGAATTCTGGAAACTAACAAAAAGCTTACAGCAACCAGAACAATACTTAATTAAAAAAACAGCTGACTTTCAATATATTAAAATACCGTGGCCCTATCCCCTACTCCCCAGCTCAATGGCGATATATGAATGAAAAGAAACTGTTCCTATAAAAGAAAAGCTAAATCTAGATTCAGAAAGATTAATAATGTTACAATCAAAATTTACTCAAAAGAATAAAGTCAATATATATTCAAACAAGGTTAGTAGGTCTTTGGATAAGGAAATAATTTTATAAGTAACAGGTTAAAAATATCAAATTACTCATAAGTTTAATAAATCAATATGGCCTTGGTTTTTTAAAACAACAATATCCATTGGAAGACAGTTGAGAAAGTCTTCAAACTTCTTAGGGAAATAATGTGTTGCAAGGAATTTTTATCCATTGATGAAACTTGTGTTCCAATGTAAAGATAACAGAAAGACATCTTCAAATATGCAAGGAATCAGGTCTTATAGCAGTGATGAATGTTTCCTAGAAGATAATAAAAAAATACTCCAACAAGCAAACAAACAAACAAACGTCAGATAATTTCTTTGGAATTAAAACCCAGCCAACAAAGGGAGAACTGGAGAAGCTATAATTTAAAGATGGAGCCCATGAGCAAGAGCTAGGTATGAGCCACTGTGCTGACTCCAAGGTGATTGATTGACATCCTGACCACATTGTTCTAAACACCAACACAAAACATAGTCACAAATTACATGGGGAGCATTTTGTATAGCCTCTGTGCAAGAGCACGTCATATCACAAAAGTTTCCCTTGAAAGTCCTTTATATCCACCATAAAATATAGTTTGTGCACATGGCATATTTCCTAAAGAATGAAATAGCTGGTCTTAAAACTTTGGAATGTATTGTTGCTTCTGCAGCTCAACTTAAGATAAAGATTATATTGTATTTTGAGTTCAGCTTGTATAAAAATGCACATTTAAAACACTAGAATCATGCTTATTTATGAAAAATCTTTACACTATGAGAGTGTAAAGATCTTTACACTATGAATGACCAATTGAGAGTTTTGTCTCCAATTTCCTCCTCTCTAGGACAAATCAAGGTAATGAGAAGGGAAATGAGAAGGGTATTATCTGTACAATGTAAATTATTTCTCTCTCTCCTGTCTTCCTTTTCTTTTGATCTCTCAACTCTTTTCTTTTCCTTGTTTCTCAAGTATATTCACTGAAATTTAAGAAAGTTAAATATGTGTGTGATGTAGAATCGTAGAGTGAGGTTGATGATTATTTTGCCATCTGCATTTTTACCCTCAAAATAATTTGGAGATAATTTTGCAAAGAAATAAAAACATATTTATATGAATTTGCCAAAAAAGAAGATAATTCCAGTAACTAGGTTTTATTTATTTATTTATTTATTTTATTTTATTTTTTTTGCTTTTTTCATAAGACACAATTCTGTTCAAGTAACTATAGGGTGGTAGTTGATTATATGCAAACAATAGGATTTTCCATATTGATTCAATAGGTACAGGAGATATAATTGAGAGAAAAATTAATTTTTCAAAACTCATTAAAGTATATAACACCAAATGTAAGAACTGCTGGTTTATGTAGGGGGAGGTTGGGGAATGGAATTATTCAGTTTGTTTTCATTCCTTGAAATAAGAGCTCCTCAGATGCTAATTAAATCAAGTTAATCCCTAAAATTGTAGGATTCTATGATTGGTGTATACTTTCGGTGCTACATATTAATTTGCTATCATTTGAAAGAAGAATTAGAAATTAGTGTGCACTGAAGGTGCTGATATCTTTACTTACATATGACTCATTTGTGGTTGGTATATTTTTTCATTTAAATATTATGATCATTGCATAAGTTCTAGAAGAGTAACATTATGTTAAATAGAAAATAGATAAAATTTAAGCTGGGCGTGATGGCTCACACCTGTAATCCCAACACTTTGGGAGGTTGAGGTGGGTGAGTTCAAGACCAACGTGGCCAACATGGTGAAACTCTGTCTCTGCTTAAAAAAAAAAAAAAAAAAAAAAAAAAATTGTAGAGATATATATATACACACACAAGTTTAACTAAAAAGATAACATCTGATACTGAAGCACCTATAGGTGCTAGTGCACCTGTGATTGAAAATTAGGGAATGATGACCTTTTTACTGGGAAGTTGGTGCATTTTTATTATCTGCTGAGGCTGTCTCCAATCATGCTAAACATCTCCCCAAGTACTAATCATAATTATTGTCAGTGCTCTTATCACTAAGTTGCATACATTTTGAGAGGTGTCCTTAATCCTATTTTCCCCATATGCCCCATTTTTAAAAATGACATATTAGAAATGCCTGTGCATAATTATTACTAATATTTCTTTTTTGTGAATGAGAAAACTGAATAACACAGAAGTAATTTGAACCTTAATTGGCAGAGCCAGGATTAAAATTTAGGTATTTCAACAGCAGGGGCTATAGTCTTAAACACCAGCTCACTGGCGTCAATTTAATTGAGAATTCACTGGAAGAGGCCAATGTGGTTTTTCTATGTTGAATCATCACACAGGGTAAAACAGGATGAAACAAACAAAAAAACCACCAACAGTTTCTAAAATATCAACAAAATGGAAAATAAAAGATAATACTTTTAAAAATTATTTCTATTTCAATGTATATTTAATTTACATTCCATACTAATTAGGTATTTTGAATATCATCACTGATTGTGAGGAAATGGGTTCTTATGTTCCATATTATAAACAAAACACCTATGAGGGTATTTCCTTTGATGGCTTCCTTAGTAACCCGAAAATCAGATTTCTAATAGGAATCAAATTGCTTAATGGAAAAAGATGAAAGATTTCTAGTAAACTATAGCCAAATACCTAATGGTAATATAGTCTAGGGTTTACATAATTATGTGATCAAGGGCAAGAATTCTCTTTCTCTTCTTTCTCCCTTGTCCTCCATCTCCCTCTCAACAGAAATTGCAGTCTTCATTTAATAGGTTTATTTTAAGAAAAATCTGTTTTCCAATCTATAGAGTAAATTGGTTTTCGTTTAGTAATGAGGTATGAGAGAATTGTATTACTTTTGAAACAGCCCTCATGACCTCATTATTTTTGAGGTTTTCTGTGGAAAAACTAAATTCCCGGGTTAGTTGAACCTCTAGATTTAAAATTATTTTGGGCTTCAAAAATGGTTTATGTAAAATAAAACCATATGAAACTTTGAAAATGCTGAAAAAATAAAATGTTAAAAGTCTACATGGATAGTTACATTTATAAAGCTTTTAAAACCTGGGAATTATTTCATCCAATTGAATATAAGTGAGTCTAACCTTAGCCTCTCCTCCTTATGACACTGGTCTCCAGTGACGTACAGATACTCCATGTAGTGCTGGAGAGGGGTCACTAGGATGTGGAAGAACATATTGGAACTCTTTCATTATTTTTATTATCTTCTACATGTTCTATATTACTGGTGCATATCTTAAAAATTTACATGATATATTAGTAAAGTAGAACAAATGTATAATTTATACCATAATAACCATATATGCATGTATGTGTGTACATACATTGATATTTGCACTGGTGAACTGTTATAAAAGATCTTTACGCTGTGCTTCACTGCCCTGTTTCCTTTCTGCTACTGCTACCACCATTCCCCAACCACAGAGAAGGTGGGCATGTTGCTTTCTGTCCCTAGCAGATTTTCCCCTGTTGGCATCAATTACCAGGACTACAATGATGCTGGGGTGACACAAAACTGCATCTACTCTTGTTTGTACCATCTTTCTGAGTTCCAGTGGTGGTGAGACAAGTGGGGTTTCATTTTATATATACTAACTATATATTACCTTGGACAATCATGCCTACAATTTCCACTTTACATCCAAGCTCATTGTCTTTTACTCCATCTAGCAGGTATTAATCCTTTATTCAGAGGTTTAAAATTATTCCGCTGGAAGTACTAGACTAATAGACTTATTGATATGTTAGGGGAGGGCAAGTAAAACTATTTTGGAGAAAAAAATCTTGAATAAATCATTATTAAAATAAAAATTTCTGATCCTAGTCTTTGCAATGTTTACCACTGGCCCTTTCTTGGTTGCTACATTTTGTTACCTGACCATTAAAAAATATCATCTGCTGTCCTGTAAACAAGACTGTCTTTCTGAAATCTTAGAGAAAAAACTGATAAAAAGATGCAGTTTATTTATAGAGCTAATGCTTCAGACAATGGTTTATAGAACTCTATTGATCTCCCTGAGCTTAGAAGAAACTAATTGCCTCATCTGCATAAATCATTTCTTTGGATGGCTGAAGAAATAAAATTAATGGAGAGAAAAAGTTAGCTAAAAGTATGCAGAAGTCTCCTTTTTGGAGAAACTGTAAAGATCACTTAATCCATATTTCTCAGAGACAGAGCAATAGAATCATTAAGAACTGACATGGAGTGATTTGCATTTGTATAGGTAAAATGGCCTGGGATTAGTGAAGACACTTAAATAGCACCGCTGGACACAGGTGCTCAATGTACTGTCCTACCTAAAATCGCTAAGAAAAAGTTAAAAAGTTATGTAATGAATCAGCAGGCTGTGGCAATTTGATTGTATTACGGCTTTCAGGTAAATGTATGGCTCAAGGTAGAAATTTATGAATGAAAGTTATAGTCATTGCCTCATGCTTACTAGAATATATTATTGAAATAAATGTGATATCCAAATGGAAAAAAGCTTCCCTTGCCCAAAGTTTTGGAAAAAGAATGTGCACATCTTTTTTTCATCCTGTTTTAATTGGGCATGCTAGATTGAAATCTTTACAATTACCTAAGCCCACTCAGTGGTTCATTTAAAACAATATAGAATATATGGAGGGCATACGGAAATTTCATTTTAATTGAAGGTCTGTCTATTTGATGCAGATTATCAGTACTCACCAATTCCTTGTTCAATATGAATGGTAAGAAAAGTTGATGGATTCTGGAGTTTATAGTTTATAGAAAACTGTAGTGATGTTTCACATAGCATTAGCTGTGCGCAATAGGATACCAACAATTCATGTTTGTGGAGCAAGGTACAGAAAATTGGTATTTGATTATCGATTTTAGGTAATGCTTTCCTTTCCATCTACATTTTAAAAAGAAGGCAAATTCAATTTTTATTCATGTGGAATGGCCTCTAGTGCACATTTATTATGCTCCACAAGAATATACAAATTCTTCTACTTATACCAAAATCTGTAAAGAAGAGACTTAGATTTGATTCAGTTGAAATAAAAAAACCCTGTTATCCATTATATTGATGCCATGTTGCTATCTCAATTTGAGACCAAGCTAGGAAGGAATTACAAATGTTTGATAATCATATGACCACCAGAGGATGATCAGCCTGACTGAAAGTACAATGCTTATAGCAAATAGAAGATATCCTAGGCCCCACTTGCACAGGAACAACTGGAGATGTTCTTCAGACAACAAAAAGTAAGTTATTGTCTCTGACAGATGCCAAAATAAAACAAAAGGCAGAGAGAGTGATTTTGTTTTTTAGTTTCTGGAGAAAACACATCACATCTGGGAATGTTACTACCCTGTATTTATAAAGTTACCAGGAAAAGCAATAATTTTGAACGGAGCTTTGAGCAGAATAGGCTTCCTTTGTGCTTCAAAACGCCAGAATGCAATCAAGCTTGTTATGGCCCCACAACCAGCAGAGTTAAATGATTTTGGAAGTGCCTGCATTGTGTAGCCACATTGACTGGAGTCTGGAAAAAGTCTGTTACTGACAACCAGCAGCAACTACTGGGATTTTGGACTAGGAAATAATGTGATATATCTTCAAGGTACACATCATTTGAAAGGTTAGCTGATTATTGGGTTTTAATTTAAAGTGTTTCTGTTGCTGAATGGCATACAGTTATTTTGAGGCCTGAAATGCTCATCATGGCTTGGGTTATATTATACTATCATTGCAACTGGGAGAGAAGTACTATACACCGGCTTTCCTCATTAAACGGAAATGGTATATTCAAGAATGTGCAACAATTCCTACTAATAAAGGTAGCAATAACAAGTGAACATGTAGTTGCTATGTCTTTGGGTCTTTCTTTGAGTCTTCCTGAGGATTTACCTAACAATCTGGCTAAACGGGATCCTTCCAATAATTAATTATTTGGGGACACTAAAAATACAACATCATTTACAGATGTTGTCTCAAGAGTGTAGCGGTGCTACTCAATCTCAAAAACATCAGTACTGTGACTAGTTGATGATTATATGTAAAAAAAAAAAAAAGGGAAATGATCAACTCACTTAATAGGCAAAAGTAAGGGGCATTCCTTATGGCATCAGATAAAACATAATTATAGAAATAATGATATGGTATGAGTTTTTACTATTTAAAGGCAATAGCCAATAAACTAGTAATATATTTAGAAAATGAGCTGGAGACAATTGGAAGATAAAAGGAACCTCAGTGTCAGGTGCTAGATTACAGACAAATTTAAGGATTTAAGAAAACAATATGAGGCATATTGATGCCCATCAAGAGAATCAAGACAACCCCATCCAAATGCAAAAGAGGGACTGAAACCAAGAAGTGAATGCTCATGTTGGCTCTTTGAAAGTGGTCTTTTGGATACACGAGATGAATGGCCATGGAGGCATGAAGCAATAAACTATTGACAGAAAAAAAATTGTTTCATACTGTCTCTCTCAGAAGCTCATGATATTACTAACAATTGCCTTGTTTGTCAACAGCACCATCAGAGATTGAGAAGTCTGGAGCAGATCCAGGCTGACTCATAGCTCGTAGGGGGATTACATTGACCCATTACCCATGATGCCAGGTGGACACCAAAGGGCCTTGATCAGGTTCAACACTCAATCTAGATTTGGATTTATGCACCCATGAACTGAAAAAGAAATGCCTCTAAAAAACCGTTAAATGCCTAGAGCAGAAAATAGTTCAAAATGAACCTTCAGCTTACATAGCATTTGATCAAGGAACACATTTTATTGCAGATGTAATGGGAATGGACTGAGAAACATCACACTTTATTACCCACAAAATAAAGGGAAAATAAAAAATTGAAATGGACAATTGAAGCAGCTGCTTCCTATAATGAGAGGTGATAAAGGACTAAAGGAATGGCTTGTGCAATTGAATAATGTGTTAAACCTTAATATATGTGAATATAAAGGGAGTTCATAATTGGACAGATTGTTGAGACACAGTGGGGAAAATAGAAAACAGAGCGTGAGGGATGGTGTAGAAACATACATGATTTTTTCCCCTATTTCTAACATTTCTTTTTCCTTTTTGTCCCTGATTCTTCATTATGGGAACTGGATCACATTTATGAGTTTCAAAGGGAGGAGTTATTGTGAAATATTACCCATGACAATATCTCTGAATGAAAATGAAGTTAAAAGTGATAAAAGAAAGAAATCTTTAAGAGAAAATTAGAAAAAGGAGACAGGCGAAGATGATCCAATACAATATGATTGCCCTCCCTGAAGTAAAAAACAATTAGATGAAATAGAACAAAGATTAACAATTACGATTTAAAGAAAATATTTCTGAAACAAAATGTTACTTAAACCTATGTATTGAAAGAGTACAACGTTATAAGGGAATTTCGACTAATATTGAGCAATGCTAAGGTGTAAACCATTGAAACTACTCTAGTCAAAGATTTTTAAAAAGTCATCCAGGGAAAAAATTAAGTTACTTATAAAGGGGAAAAGCAAATAGATACAAGGTTTCTTGAAAATAACATTTTATAATGGAATACAGTGGAGCAATTTATTTAAGATATTCAAGGAAAGAAAGATTTTATATCCTACCAAAGTATAAAGGCCACAGACATTTATGAACATAAATGATATTAAATAATATTGTTTCTGTCATCTATGCATAATCTTCTTAATAATTACTTTGGACACTTAAGCAATTATAAAAAACTGTTATTAGGTGTGGTTGTAAGCAAAAAGTATATTAAATTATGCAAACAAGCTAAATGTTTAAGATGACAATGAGAAAATTGTTTGTTCATGATTATTGTGGAACCTGGATTGCAAGTATGAGGTCCAAAGGAAGCAATTGTTAAACATGATCCAAAAGAACTCTGAATATGATAAAGAAAAATGTGTTTTTAATGCTAACGTTCCAGAACTTAATACATACCAAATTACTTGAGTTCTCAAACAAAGAAGTGCAATAAAAAGAGATGGTTGAGGGAGAGGGATGAGGAGACTAATAGAGAATAATAAAAATTTTAGAATCATAACAACTGTGTGCAATGTGTGGGCTTTCCTAAATATTTAGATAAATTAAGTTATATTTGAGACAATTGACTTGAATATGGGCTCTATAGTGGGTAATATTAAAGAGTTGTACATTTTACCAGGTATGATAGTGGCATGGTTGTGATATATAAAAAAGATTTATATCAGAAATATACACTGAAGAATCTACTAGTTAAATGACATAGTTTGTGATTTTGTGAATATTCCAGAGAAATTAGAAGGTTGGTAAATATTAAAACTGGTCCGTGGGAATTTGTGATACAATTATCTCTATTTTTGTATATATGAAACCATTTCCACAATAAAATGTTAATGAATAATTCTCATGTGTGTATTTATAAACCAGATCTAAAAACCTAACATGTTTATTTTAGCCAGTTAATTAGAATTTCAAATTTTGGCAGCAATAATGCTTAACAATGAAAATGCTATCTACATTTAGGAAAATAAACAATAAATTGTTTTAAATGATTACATAAAACAATTACATAAATATTTAAATGTCTATGAAAGTTATTGAATGATATTAGAAAAATTAACACACTTGTTTTGGCAGGGCTTTTCTTTAAACATCCTACAATTATATCTCTCTTTATCTCTCTTTTTGATTTTAGAGATGGGTCTTACTCTGTGACCCAGGCTGGAGTGCAGTGGCATGATCATAGCTCACTGTAGCCTTGAACTCTGGCCTCAAGTGATCTTCCCACCTCAGCCTCTCAAGTAGCTAGGACTGCAGGCAGGCACCATCACACCTGGCTAATTAAAACAAAACAAAACAACCCCTTTAAAATATATAAATACATACAAACCTTTTTTTTTTTTTTTTTTAAGACAATGTTTCACCGTGTTGCCCAGGCTGGTCTGGAACTCCTGGCTTCAAATGATTCGTCTCCCTCAGGTTCCCTAGTTGCTGGGACTATAGGTATGATCCAATATGCCCTGCAGCAGCTCTCTTTTAAAAAAGAGTTACAATTCCCCCTGGTTTTCATAGGTATAGCTTCCTTCTGCTTAAATATTCTCCAGAAAAAATATTTTGGAAGATTACTGAGCACAAATAGGCAATAACAAATGTTTTCTGCTACATTCGTGAAAGTAATATAAATGTTTGTATTGTAGAGCATAACATTTATGATTTTATTGTACCTGTTCTTGTTAAATATAAAACTAGTCTCTCCACATCACTTCACTAAAATGTGGCTAAAATAGATCAACAGTAGCTAACAGAAAAAAAAAATAGTCATTTAAAGGAACTTCCTCTTAAGTTATGACAGTTTTTTAAAGCTATATATATATATATATATATATAAAATCTCACATTGCCTATATTGTTGCTGAAGCTAATTCTTTACTCCTCTATATTATTGATTATATTAATACATTTCTTTGACTTTCTGATTTGTCAAATAATTTTTAAAAAATTTATCATCATATCAAATGTTCAGTTGGCTTAAGGAGACATGCATTTAGGAATATACATAAAACTACTTCAGTGAACTGTATCCTACTGAAGAAGGATAATAGGAAAAATAAAACATTTGATTAAACTTAGTGCCAAGTATATTATCACTTTTATGTATTCTATTTTTTTCTCTATTGTTTAATAGTTCCTTTAAATTTGTAAGAGGAAATCATGTCCGTAGTATTCCTGTCCCCCCATCTTGCCCATCTCACCATCTGTGAGATAATTTCACATCTTTCTGTATGTTCTTGCAATGAATTACAAATATATATTCACTTCTATAGTCTTCCCCATACATTTTAATTTTCCTGAAAAATGGGATCTATGCTGTATATTTCACTCTGTGATTTGCTGTTTTTCAATTAGAGAACCAGTATTTTTTAGTTTCTCACAAAAATTTAATATTCTTCTATTTATTGTGTGTAGAAATTTCCACAGTGCTATAGCTATATCATATGTATTTATTCTCCCATTGGTGGATGATATAATTATCTACTCAAATTTATACTATTTCTACTACTTATATATTTTTCAATAAAAAATTTAACTTTCAGGAAAAGATTCTTAGAATTGAGCTAAAATAAATCCACTTATTTAAATGAATGTAAGTTGCCAAGAAGTTTTCTACTTCTTCCCAAAAAGTTGAGTAAATATTTGTAAATATTGCTTTGCTTATGTTGTGCCAGAAACAATAGAGAAAAACAATATGAATACCTTCTTTCTAAGAGATACTTCCTTTGCCATCACTGTTTAGCTTGCAGATACTTATACAAGGAAAAACAGTGAGTACGTGCTTGATTATAAAACCTTAAATATAATCATTTGGGTATATACCCAGTAATGGGATTGCTGAGTCAAATGGTATTTCTGGTTCTAGATCCTTGAGGAATCGCCACACTGTCTTCCATAATGGTTGAACTAATTTATACTCCCACCGACGTGTAAAAGTGTTCCTATTTCTTCACATCCTCTACAGCATCTGTTGTTTCCTCACTTTTTAATGAGTGCCATTCTAACTGGCATGAGATGGTATCTCATTGTGTTTTTGATTTGCATTTCTCTAATGGCCAGTGATGATGAGCATTTTTTCATATGTTTGCTGGCCGCATAAATGTCTTCTTTTGAGAAGTGTCTGTTCATAAACTGAATAAGGAAACTGTGGCACATATACACCATGGAATACTATGTAGCTGTAAAAAAGGGTGAGTTCATGTCCTCTGCAGGACATGGATGAAGCTGGAAACCATTGTTCTCAGCAAGCTAACACAGGAACAGAAAACCAAACACTGTATATTCTCACTCATAAGTGGGACTTGAACAATGAGAACACAAGGACACAGGGAAGGGAACATCACACACTGGGTCCTGTCAGGGGCTGGGTGGCTAGGGGAGGGATAGCATTAGGAGAAATACCTAATGTAGATGATGGATTGATTGGTGCAGCAAACCACCATGGCATGCGTATACCTATGTAACAAACCTGCAAGTTCTGCACATGTATCCTAGAACTTAAAATAATTAAAAAAAAAAAACCTTAAATATTAAATTAACATGGTCTCACAAAGGAAAATTTTGTCATCATCATTCAGTCTTTTGTAACACTGGGCATTAGGTAGGAAAATAAGATTTAAAAAAATTTGTATAATTGTGTAGAAGAAAAGTAATAGATAAGGGCAGTGACCATCACTCTGAATTTGATACCAAAGCTAGCAAACACTTAGAGAATGAGATTCCTATTGCAGCTTGAATATTATAATAACTAAAAATGTTTGGTTTATAATAGCCACTTGGAAGCTGTTTTTAATGTAAGAGGTTATTTCACAGTTCACAGTTCAACAGACCACATCTCCTTACATATGAGAAATTTGTATCTATTTGAAATTTTCAATGACTGCATTTTTGGAATGGCAATAGACATAACATGGCTTAAATGCTAGGCTTTTATAAACACTATGTCCATCCAGACACACATATTCATTACTATTATTATTTTGTGTACTTAAGCGTGATTGAATAAAATTGTTTTTCTCTTCCATAAAGTAACTCCTCACATATACATGTGTACACAAAACTATATGTATGCATATTTTAAATAGATATAAATGTTATATAGTTATGTGATGCATGACAAATTATATATAATAGAATGCATATTATTGTGTTTAATGTGTATGTATTATTTATTATATGTTTCATTCTATGTATAATAATATTGCTGACTGAGTTGAAATTGGCCCAATCCTTTTTGGCCAGAGGTGTGTTTCTGCCTCTTTTTGTGCCTGCCGCTGAGGACCCCAGCAACATTCCTGATTGCCTTGGAAGAACATCTACATCTAGATAGGTGAGTGTCTTTCGTGAGCCCAGACAACAGGATCTGCTGTTCCCAAAAACTTGGGAAATTTTAAAGGAATTTCTGTTTGCAAGTTGAACAAGCCTAATGAACAGAGAGAGGAAGCATCCCGACCGTTTCAGTGTGGACACTCTCGGGGCTTGTTTGTTGCTTCAGCAGTTGGATTGCATTTTGTTGACTGTTTTTGTGTTTGTGTCAGCATAGTCGTGGCGGGTTGGACTTCTATCTGACAGTGCTGGCTGGGCTAGAAATCCAACCTATCTTCAGGGTTGATCTGAACGTAGCTTATTGCCATGGCTAGGCCATACCACCCCGAACAAATCCGGTGTCATCTAATCTTGGAAGGTCTTTGAATTGTAATACCGTCTTCATTTTGCTGTTGAATGGAAAAACAAGTTGGAGTTCCATGTGTCCAGATTATATGCTGCTGTTCTGAGCAGGGCCAGACCTGATTAGTAGGTGATGTTCTTCTGTGGTGCTGTTTGGCTCCAGTGTTCTTTGGAGTCTGGGGAGGTTTCGCCTTGAAAAAAGTCAAACTTCCATGGAAACAACTTTACCTAAAATTCTGGTTCACAGCCTTCATTAGATTATCTATCAAGGCAAACAAAGTTTAGCCAGGTGAACACTTTCATAAACCAGTGAGTTTGTATTAGTATCTCACGGCTAGAGTTTCAAGGTAAAATCTACTTGAGCTTTGTGTGCGTACGTACATATATGTTTGGGTGTTATATGTTGTTTTCACAAGGTACCAAATTGGCTTATAAATAAAAGAGTGCACATAGATTAAATATGCACAAGTATTTTTCAAGTTCGTATGAGTTAAGTATATCTTTAAACAAGCTGGCTTTAAGATAATTGGTAAAATAAAAATAGAATTGTCTTCAGAATTATCTGAATTTTTTTTTGTCTGGACTTTATATCTCTCTCTGTTGGATATTTTAAGGTGTCAGGGTTTGGCCCCAAAGGTTCTAAGACTGTAAACTCAGCCAGGAATAAAATGATCTTTGTGCTATCTTTTGACAAATAAGACTAATGTTGTTGATTTCATAGAAACAGCTGAATCTTCTGAGATATTGGTGAAAATACCTTTAACTTTAAGGTTGTTACTTGGGTGAACACCTGATATTCACAGGGTATAAAAATGGTTAACAAGGAAACAACTTGAAATGATGACTAGCTTTGTCTAATATCTGTTCTCAGAAGTAATCTAGATAAACTGTTAAAAAGTGAAAAATTGAGTACATGCAGAGGGGAAATGTTTGTACGTGAACTTTCATAATTTAAACTTGTAGTTATTTTTTGATGATTAGTGAATGTTTAGGTCATTTCCATTTAAGAAAGGATCGTGACATGGGGAAACATGTTTTCAAAAATTGTGCAATATTCTCATCTATAAAATGCTAATATGAGATTGACCGTTCAGAATTTCTCACTTCCCAGGTCTTCACTGAAATTTAAGGTCACTGAGACTAAGAATCATAGTTTATACATAATCCTGTAAATAAAATGTGCCAAAAAATGTGTTTTTATTGAAAGAATAACTTTGTCTCATTGAGAATTTACTAAAGGTTAATTTAAACAGTGGACTTTGAAAGCTTATTTGTGAAACAAGCTAGAAAGGAACCAGTAAGTAGGGGAGAGAGATAAAGAAAGTCATCGATATATGAAGATGTATTTTTGGTAAGGAAGGTTATAAAGAAAGGAGAATAATTTTGTAGGAGAAAGGATCTTGGTAAATTCTTATCCTAAAGAAAAATGAAGAGAAAATTCAGGACAGAACTGAAGGCCCAAACATGTTATAGATGGTCTGTATAAGTCATAAGTAGTTTTTTTTGTTTGTTTTTCTGTATGTTTTTCTTCATGCACATACAGGGAAATAAACCATTTAAAAAGTTAACAAAATATTGATAGAAAACTGGAGAAATTTGGCTAATATTATTTTTCATAGTTAAAAATGAAGGTGATGTAGACATTGTAAAGAAATACATTGGCAGTTTGGTAATTCTTTAAAATAGTTGAGCTTGAACCCAGATTTAGCATGGAGCCAAATTTCACAAATGCTTGCATTTCTTTGTTTCACGATATTCGCTATTCTACAAATAGTATTAACACTAAGGTACTTACTGGTTATGTGCCTAAAGTGATTATCTTAATTGTACAAAATGTATGATGGTGTTGGTAGACTTAAAGATACTAATCTTTAATCTTTAGTGTGTTTGTGTGTGTGTGTGTGTGCATGTGTGTGTATGTGTGTAAAGTTCTGGGTAACACTAGCTTCAAAGGTAAATTAAGGAGAAGAAAATTTAAGGTTGACTTTGTTTTTTGCTTTTAATTCACATTCATTTGCTCTTCTTTCAGTTTTACTTGCATATACATACATAAAGTAACTGTTTAGTTTCCAGTGGAAGGCTTTTATTTGGTTCTCTGAATAGTCATTTTGTTTCCTAATAATTTCTAACAATTCATTATTTTCTGTTCATTTAAAACATAAGCTACTTTTGTCAATAAATGATAGAGCGTACTAGCCACTTAAAAATGGATTGGTTTGGTTTACTTTTGGTAATATAGACAGCCATAAGAGCTTTAATGCTTCTGGCCAAAAATAAAAGCACAGTTCTGTTACTAGAATGCTAGCAATTGGACATAAGCAAAGAGTAACCTAACCACTTTAATACAGTGGTTTGATATGCTGCAGGCAATAACTACTAGATATGAAACTAGTGTTCAATTTGTGACATATTAGAATAACAGGACTTGCTGTAGTATTAGTAAACTGTACCACTAATTTCTAAACGTTATGTCTAAACATTCATTGAACATTGGCTTTGGTTCTTAGCATAAGTGCATATATTATACTTGATCATTTATATTGTAGATAGACTACTTTGCTGTAAGATAAGTTTCTACTCACACATTATCAATAGAGTGCTCTTTTACTATAATTTTATTTCTGTATTGCTCTTAAAGTCTTTTGATTATTACTTTGGTTAAATGAATATTATTTTATAATGACATGTGATTCTGTTTTGAGCAAATGTTTTGAGGCTTTCAACATCTTTGATAAACATCTTATCAACTAATTCTTGTGTTGTTATAGGATTTAATTCCTGGGTCTGAAAAATGGCACTAACTCCTGCTAAATCTCGAATACTGACACCAGCCAAAGCCTCTTCTTCAAGTCCAGGAGAAGATGACAATCAAACTACTTTCATGAGACACAGGGCCAGAAACTAAAACTTTTCAATCCCTCTAGGCCCATCGGAAGAGGTTATCATGGAAGATCTTAAGTGCTGATTTTGAGGGATAAAATTAGTTCAGACCCTCCAAATCAAGGATGGGCACACAAATGCCTAAACAGCTGACAAATTAGGGAAGTTTGCCTATCTAAGTTCCTTAACTCAAATGAGTCTAACAAAATGCTTATGTTTTCTATAGATAATTGCTACAAGTCAGTATCTAAGACCAGAATTCAATTCTGTACACTTACTTTTTGTATTATGTGTTTTGGCTTTTATGTTGCTTAAAAGGTTTTAAGGGTTAATAAGTACCTGCCCATCACCATTCTTGTCTGACCTAGGACATTTAATTGGGATAAGTCTTTTGGCCACAGTGGTTCTACTAAGAGACAGGATGGACCCGGGGGAGGTAGCCACACCACCTGGCAATGATATGGGACAAAATAAATGATGCTTAGTCATTGATGCCTCTGGCAAATCTTGGCCAAGAAAGGGAAATACAAAGTAAAAATAAAATCCTAAGTACCCCCTGCCACTGACTGAGTGGACCTATTTGTGGCCAAGGGAACCCCAGAAAAACCTTAAAACTGAGTTCCCAGCCATGATGGGATAAGAGGTCAAACATGCCTCATTATACCCCCTTTCTTTGGGATTAGATACAACAACTGACTGGACCTCCACAGGCCTGGTTGAGGCTTACCCTATCAGGACTGAATAAGCTACCGAAGCCATCAAAGTAAAGCCTTTAATGAAGGAGATAATTCCTGTCTCCAAGGTGACAATGGAGACACTTTTATAACTCAAGTAACTCCAGAATTATCATAGCTATTGAGTATTAATTAAAAACTACATTCATCTTGGAGATTTCAATCTTCTGGAAAGACTAAAAGAATGAATAAGGCATTAAAGAAATATTTCTAGAATACACCGAGAGACAAATCTTACATGTAAAAGTCTTGCCTCTTGCCCTGCTGAGAATGAGTAGCACCTGGAAGTGGGTTGGCTCTTAACCCCTTTAAAATGTTGTATGAGAGATCATTTCTCTGTCTCTTGGACTAGCTGTCACTTAAGGATTTTTCTTCCTCTGAAACAAGCTGGATTATATATAAAACAACTATGAAACACATTAATTGGTCTCTCTGAGTTTGCTTCCAAAAGACTCCAGTTCCCTATGGATGTGCCTCTTCACTCTGAAACCTGGGGACCAAGTCCTGCTGAAGACCTGGAAATGCACCAGGCTGAAGGTCATCTGCAATAACAGGGTCAGCCTTTTAGGTGCTGCTGACCACCAACTCGTCTGTCAAGTTAGGCAGTTTTAAGCCATGGATTCACCACTTGGGTAAAACCTGCTCCTCTGGGACTCCTCCAGGGGATAGCCATGGTCTTGTGAATCCTTGAATGGCCTTAAATTGATATTTAGAACTCAGACAAGGACACTAGGTAAGTCTCATTATCCCATGACACCCATCCTCAGCATGAAGCAGGCAAAAAAGTTAATGACCTTATTCGCCATGATAGAGAAATTGATAAATAAAAGGGGAGACTGAAAACAGCCCAATTTCAACCTTACATCTTTTTTCAGGAAACTGACCATCAGGCCTTCTGTATGATATCAAGGAGCTGAGGCTTTTAGATCACTACACTCAATGAGATGTGCCTGTAGTCTGTTTGACCAATTTCTCTTCCTTTCACCCTACTAATTCCTGTCTTACCACAAATGGTTGCAATAAGGTGCTTGACCCTACAATTGACCATCTGCTGCCTGTTGATCAACTCTTCACCCTGCTCCTCCTGTTTTCCTTCCCTGCTATAAAAACACCTAACTTGGTTGAAGAGTGGGGATGAATTTGAGGTTTGACTCCTGTCTCTTTGGCTTATGTCACTGGAAATATAATAAAACTTTATTTCTTAGCAATACGCATCATCTCAGTAATTGGCTTTCTCTGTGGTGAGCAAGGAGACTTACATTGAACCCCTGGTGTTTGGTGATACATATATGTGATCATCTTTCTGTCATCTGGGAAGCTATGTGGGGACTGGCACTGTCACTGGACTATAGGTGTGATGCAGTCTTTGTCTCGTCATTCTCTCCTTTCCACCCTCAGTATTAGATCTTTTATAATTTACTCTCCCCTCTTCAGCATCACTCCAAATTCTTGTTTGAGGTAGTTTAGTAATTTTTATCTTTTATTTAATCTAAATATCCCTGAAGAATAGCTGTTTGTTTTTTAAAAAATTCTTTTATTTTTAATTTTTGTGGATATGTGGTAGGTATGTGTATATGGGGTACATGAGATATTTTGATATAGGCATACAATGTATAATAAGTATATCATGGAGAATTGGGGTATCCATCTCCTCAAACATTTATCCTTTAAGTTACAAACTCAAAGTTACTTTAAAATGTGCATTGAAGTTACTATTGACTCTAGTAACCTTGTTGTGCTATAAAATAGTATGTCTTATTCATTCTAACTTTTTTGTACCCATTAACCATCTTCACCTCCCCCCAGCCTCAGCTCCCCACTATGCTTCCCAGCCGCTAGAAACCATCCTTCTATTCTCTATGTCCATGAGCTCAATAGTTCTGATTTTTGCATCCCACAAATAAGTGAGAATGTGTGGTATTTGTCATTCTTATTTCACTTACTTCACTTAACATAGTCTCTAGTTCCATCCATGTTGTTGCAAATCACTGGATCTCATTCCTTTTTATGGCTGAATAGTACTCCATTGTATATATGTACCACATTTTCTTTACCCAATCATCTGTTGCTGGACACTTAGGCATTCCTGTGTGTATTGCAGCACTGTTTACAATAGCTCTGTTTTAAGAAACATAATTTAGCAATTTTAGTGCACACTATTTATCTTTGAATATTTTGATCTAGCTTTACAAATATTGCAAAATTCTTTCACCACAATTTTATTTTCTCTCCATCTCCTCCATCTTATCTCATGTTTGCATTCTACATTCATAACAGTCTGTAGATGGTAGTCAGTTATCTATTTTAGCTGCCACTATGATAAGTAAAGAATACAAATGTCAATTTGATTTTTTTTTCTTTTGGTTAATTTTTTTGTGGATAAGATTTCTATTTCTGTTAACTTTTTTTTACAGTCAAAAATTTTTATAGCTAGAAATAACATAATTGGATATGACTTTTCTCATGAATTTAGTCCAAGTATTTTCAATCTGGAAGTCTATTTTCTCTATCTCAAGGAAATTTGTTATTCTTAATTTAATTTTCACTTCTCTGTATGTGTACCTCTTATTTTTATTAATGTTTATCTACTATTTGTACTTTAGATGTCATTAATGTATTATCCAAACTCTCATTTTTTTGTGTCTATTTCTTCATACTTTTGTTTTATGATACTGATATTTCTTCATCTTGATTTCCCAAGCTGCTAACTCAACTTTTAACTTTCCCATCTTCTAGATTAACTTGTACACTGAATTAACAGTTAAATTATGTCTTTTGGGTTTTTTATTTTGGATGGACTGACTTTTTTCAATCCATACATTTTTCTTAAATCTTTTTAAGTACACACATTTGCCTCCTACATCAGATCTATTTTGCTGAATATTCTTGTTTTTACTTACCTTTTTCTCCCTGTGGCAACTGGATTTCTCTGAGACACTAGGAAAAAGATTATTTCCTATTTTTCCATTCTGAGGAGCGGGAACATCACAATAACTCCTTCCAACTGCTAATTGGCTTCTTAGGGCTAGACTAGGCATAGTTGAGCTTCCTGATATGATTCTATTCCCAAGGACACCTGCAGATCTCAGACCATATTCATGTTCAGATAGCGAACTATGGCTTTGCCATGTATTTCTCTCCCAAAGTGGTCTCCAAATACAACCACCCCTTCCCATGGATTAGTATTGCACTTATTTTCAGTAGAAACTCTGAGAGACCCTAGCCTACCTGAACAAAGCACTCTGAAGGCCTCAGAAAGTGTGTGGTTCAGGAAAGAAAGACGACATGGAGAGAGCACAGAGAAGGGAGACCTACTTGTTATGATAGTTTCGCTCTCAGAATACCTTAACATCTACCTCAATAGTACATTTATAAATGAAGCATAAAATATAAGTTTAAGAATATGCTTATAATCTTTCTGAGGGTAGACAGTGAGCTCTATAACTTAATCTCTTCAGCATTAGGAATATAGGAGATAATCGTATACAGTATAAAAGCTAAATTAACCAGCACTTCAAAACAAAATCCTTGAATATTATTCTGTTTTATTTTTTTAATTGCTTATTAAGCCTCTGCTATCAGAACTTGAATTTCTTCCTCATATCATGTTTATCCCTTTTAATGTTGCCTTTCTTCTCTATGAGAGGTGGAACAAGTTCAAAGAAACCTATACATATAAATTATTTATACATTTATACATAGTTTATATTCTGATATTTTCCTTGAAAGCACAACAGAAAATATGTGGAAAAAGTGTGATTTAAATATATTTTGTGTGTTTAAATTGATATCTGAATGTGAATAAAAAGAAAGTTTTCAATATACTCTTCAATGAACTGAATATATAAAAATTTTATTCATTTGAATAATTTTTAAACACTAATTTTAAAATATTCTTTGATCCATAAAATTGGAACTAAATAGTATATTAAACAAGATCATATACATACTAATTTGCTAGAATAACTATACTGGAGGGACCCATCTGTCAAATTGTGAAGAAAAGAAATAACAATAAGTGTTCTTGAAATTAGAGTCTATGATCTCAGAATGCACATTATCCTTAGCATTAGTTATTGCCAACCTTATCTCTCCAATTTGCACGGTATTTTAAAAGATATTTTTGTGTTACAGCTCTTATTGTAGTTAGCACCTAGCAAAGAACCTGAATATAGCTTGTTAAAAATAGAGTATGAAAAATGTGTAGCAATGCCTTGTGAACTCCTTCTATTTCTAATTCCTTCTATTTATAGAAATAGAAGGAATTTCTGAATAAACATAGCATGAAACATAAATAACTCTTATGCTTTTACTTATATTTAGTTATATACTATATGCTTATATCAAATTACACTGAATTGACCAGGAAATGATTTTTGAATCGCATGTACCTATAACTGCTATTGGAGGATTTTGAGTAACAGGGAGATTCTCTTTGTGTGTGTTTCTAAGGTTAATTCAGGATTTGAGTATGGTGATATTTTTAATTGCCCTAAGCTGTTGGTTTTCTCACTGTACTCACCACCATTGAGATCCCATATAGAGTATCTCTGAAGCCCCAGAGGAAAAAAGAATGAGAAAGTAAATTGCAACCCTGTTTTCCCCCCTTAAATAAAATCAGATTTTATCTTTAAAAACTGTGTTTGGAGAAAAAAGAAAACATCATTCAAAAGTTTAGAAACAAGTTCTTGAAGCCCTGGTAGCCTAAAGTAATTGTCCTGATGACCATTTCTAGAAGGAGACTAAATTGGGCTACATAAGTAACAGAAACCACTGATTAGAAGTATACATTATTTTTTTCTGAATATATTAGAAAAACAAGTTATTAATTTTCATTTTTGAGAGTTGAAATAACTCAAATTGGATAAAATTTATTATTCCTGGGAATTGATTGAAAGATAGTGTCAACTAATTCTTCCAGGAGAATACTTAATAATATTATTTAGAAATGCTTTCTAAGATTATTACAAAATTGGGCCAGTATTTTTTGCACTAAATATTGAAATTATTTATTTCTAAAACCCATAAATAAAATAACAATTAAATTAGAGACCCCAGCATCCACTGAAGAAGAGCACAGAGGTAAGATGGAACCTTCAGCTATAGAAAGAACTTCAGCAAAATAAAACTGACTTCATTAACTGCAAAACAGCTGACTGTCTCTAATCAGAGATAAAAGTTTAGTAGATACTAATAGGCAGAACATACAGGAAACAGTACTTAAAGGCTTTATTTTGAGCAAGAATATAAGGAAATATTAAGATACTAGTATGCACTGTCCAGCACAGTATCACCAGTTACTATGGTCAGTTCAAACTGAGATGTGCATTAAATTTAAAATATACATTCAACTTTAAACATTTAATATGGAAAAATATCTCAATTTTATATTGATTACATGTAGAAATGATAGTTTTGGACATTTGGTAAAGGGTATTCTTTGTGTGTGAGACTAGAAAATTAAGACCCCACTGATAATTTTATATTCTCAAATAAACTGTATTAACTCAAACACTAGAATTTGGTTCAGACATTTTCAGATATTATGGTAATTTTTAGTCCCTTTCATAAAATAAGCCTTTCCGATATTGAACTGAATGAAACTTATTTGAGTATTAGAGTCAACATTTTTAGGCCTAAAATAGACTAAATAACATGAACAATTTACTCCCAGTTTTTGGCCCAAATGAGGCCCTTTTCTGTTTGCAAGTAGTCAAAGTTTTAATATCTAAAGCCAAGGCAATATGTAGGCATTTTTGCCCCTCAGGTGTTAATTACATTTAACAACTTTTATTAAAAACAATTATGCATATTGCACAGAATCTGTCCTTAAGGGAAATTAAACACTCTCAATGAATGCACAATGAATTCATCTTTACAATACAGTGTAGATGCTCCAAAATATGTGGGTGGCACTAGATTAGGATTTAGAAAATATATTAAAGGTGAAAATGTATTATATGCCAAGTAAGGTCACAATAGAAATCAGGAAGGGAAGATCACATGCATTTTGGTTGATTACTATGCTCTTTGTGACATTCATTAAGTAACTTCTATGTGTCAGGGACTATTATAAGGCTTTACATTTATTAACTTATTACAACAAGACTGTGAGTTAGGTACTTTTATCATTTTAAAGATAAAAAAATTCAGACTAAAAGAGGTTTAGTGTTATAACTGTAATTTCAGTGGGTAAAGAAGTATCCAAACACAGCAGTTTGACAATAACAAAGCCATGGAATCAATCTAAGTATCCATCAATGAATGATTGGATAAAGAAAATGTATATGTATACATGTATACACATAATATACATGTGTATGCTCACACATCCATGGAATACTATGCAGCCATAAGAAAGGAAATCATGTCTTGTGTAGCAACGTGAATGAAACTAGAGGCCATAATCATAAGTGAAATAATTCAAAGTCAGATACCACATTCTTGCTTATAAATGGGAGCTAAACAATAGGAACACTTGGACATACAGAGGGAAATAAGTCAAAGGAGACTCCAAAAAATGAGGGGTAATGGGAGGTGAGGGTTGAAAAACTACCTATTGGGTACAATGTCCACTGTTCAGGAGATGGATGCACTACAAGCCCAGACTTCACCACTATGCAATATATGTAACAGAACTGCACTGCCAACCTCTAAATCTATAAAAATAATCTTAAAAAGCATACTTATATTTGCCTTTTATAGCTAGACAGGTAAGTCCATGTAATATGATTCAATGGGGAAGGAAACATATTATATTAATGTATTCTCAATATTGCTCACAAAGGTGTTTCTCAAACTCTTGCATTCACTGAAATCAAACAGTTTATGATGCATCTTGAAGGATTCTTTCAAAAAATTTTAATACAAGTATTTTCACTGCATTTTAAAATTCGATGTTAAGTGGCCTGCAGTGAGTAGGGAGGGGTGTAACAAGATGAAGCAATTTTTCACAATAGTTTAGAGGTTCAATGCAAAGTCTATAAGATTCCTTAGTTATATATTGATTTTCTTTACTACTAGTTGTTTACTTGTAGGTAAATCACTTAATCTTTTGCTTCAATTTCTTAATCTGTATAAGGGAGACATTACTATTATTTGCACTTTAGGATTGTTGTGTTAAAGAAGACATATCATACCCCATACCCATTCTTGATTTAATAGAGCTAATAAATATGGGTTTCTGTTCTGCATCCTTGCTAGCAACTGGTATTCTAATATGTATGCGGTTGTTTATTTCAGAGAGTGAGGTCTGGAATCTGCGTAGCTGGGATAAATCTCTTGGGTGCTGTATACCTGCTTGATTGACTTCCAGTAAAAACCTGAAAAGACGACAAGGCTCAGATGAGATTCTTTGATGGGTCATACGTGTGTGTTCTCATATATCTTTGCTAGATAATTAAAAGCATCCCTATGTGACTCTGCTGGGGAAGATCACCTGGAAGCCTGTGCCTGTTTTCTTCTAGACTTTACCCCATGTGCCTTTTTATTTGCTAATTTCAATCTGCATTCAGTCACTGTAATAAACCTTAGTGTTGAGTATTAACAGCTTTTGCTGCATTAATACAGAAGTGGCTAGTTGGCCACCGACTCATTTGTGGCCAAGCCATGTGGCAAGACCTCTGGAGAATGGGCCATCAGAAAGAGGTAATTATTTATCATGTGGCAGGCCATATGCTTTTTTACAATCCCATCAAAGATCAGGCAAATGCCTTCGCCAAGATCCGATGGCTAGAGTCAACACCAAGCTGTGTCCCATGAGTCCTTGTAGGGAATCATTGAGCCTGAGGGTAATTTTGGGAACTCTATCACAAGTCCTTAACATATTAATGATAATTATTTCATATTCTTGTCCTGATAATTCCAACATATTTGTCATATCTGAGCCTAATTCAGATGATTGTGTTATCTTTTTAGTTTTTTCTTGCCTTTTTGCACAACTCATAATTTTTTATTGAGAGCAACACATGTTGTATTGAGTAATAGGAAATAAAGTAAATACACTTTAGTGTGAAGATTTATGTAAATCTGTCTTAGTTGGGCTGGATTTAATGTTTGTTGTAGCCATAGGTACTAGAGAGTTTAAATTCCACCAGTGTCCTTATTTTTGTCTTTTCTCTTGTTTGAGTGGCTTCTCTATGTATTACTCCTCAGAGATATTCTGTGCTTTACATCTCTGTAAGCTGTAATCACTGTTATGACATTGAAGATCTTTTGCTCTGATGGTAAGGTATGGGGGAGAGAGACCTTCTGCAATCTTTTGATGAATCTCAGTTTTTTAGAAGGGCTATGACTCAGGCTGTAGCCTTTACAAGTATTTCTTACCCTTTTCCAGTCTTCTAGCAATTTTCTAACCTTATTTCCTACTCCTTTTCCTGGATGCAGCATTTCCAATTTATTAAAGTTCTATCTTCTATTAACAATATTTTTCCCCTCAGGTGACACTAGAAGGTAGGAGGAGATTGCAGTAGATAGGAATCCCTTTCTTCCAGCTGAGACAGGGTTTCAGAATTGTGATCTGGCATAATTTTTTTCTCTTAAAAAGTAGGATTTTGTCTAGAGAAGACTTTGGAAGTATTTCATGAGAAGGTTACTCTTTTCCCTCATTCTGCCAGAAATGCCAAGAGATCTTTTTGGCTCCTCATAATGAAAACCTGGAAGGGTTCTTGGAAGGAGAGTCCATCAAAATATAGTTTCTTCTAAGACTACAGCCTCTTTCCCTTTGTAGTCCATACTCAGCCTCCATCAGTTATCAAAATTACTATGTTTCTTTAAGTTTTTGTTTCCATGGGTTTCTGCTCCAGGTAAGCAACTTTCAGTGGCTTTGTCTCTTTGGATGCCCCTCTCTCTCCAGATTTTGGAGCAGCATTTGGCCCATGACATTAGTTTTTTGATGGGCCTACACAAAGTCATCAGCTTTTTTATTGTAAGGATAGAAGTGAAGAATTCTAAGATCTTTACATGTTGGAGCTGAAACTAGAACAGCTCAAATAAATTTTTAGAATACGCTTCATGTATTTCTGCCATGTTTTTGTGTACTGTCAAAGTAATGCTGCTTGTTATGTATTGATTTTTAAGGAATGCATATATACATGTACACATGTGCCTTAATATTGAATAACAAAACATTGTAATATGCTAAAATGATTAAGTGAAATATTAACACATTTCAGGTAAGATTATTAAAATCAAGACAATTTTTTAAAGAAAGTTTATATTTAACTGTGTGTGCTTGAAATGGAAATAGAAAAGCCATGGTGTGTTTAAAACACTTTGTTATACCTTCCAGGCAAGGAAGGGAATAAGACAGTGTTGCTAAGTGAGAAATACATGGACAGTTTGCAGATGAGGGTACTCCAGAGGAAGCAAATGGAATTCTATTATTTGGATGACATTTTGACAAAAGACTGTGCTATTTGGAAGCGTGTAAGACATAATTGCATAAAGGAACAAAGAGGGTTAAGAGCAAAGCAAGGCCACATAAACAAAGATTATAAGGGTCAGGAAAAATAATATCAAGTAGTGATCGATGAACCCCAGCCCATTGATGAGGCAATGTTTCTAAAATGGTCCATTGTCTAAACTCTTTTATCTGTAGATCAGTGTGCTTCATATCCTTTGATGTATGCAGCAAGCAGACATACCTGTTCAATACTAAAATTATCCATTTATGATGCAAGGTATTTTTATGTCTTAAATTTCATGTAATATCAGGTATTTTATAAGTGAAACATATTACTACTGATTTACTAATTAATATCCTCTAGCCATTAGATTTAGTATATTCATATTTGTTCAGATAAGAGTTTTAACTATTTTCTTTATTATAAATTGTTTTTTTGACAGTAAATTAATCTTTTCTAGTTTTTCAGGGAAAGAGCAAAGGAGACAATAAGACAATATCTAAAACAATATTAAAAATAACCAATGAATTGAGACCTGTATTCCTAATGCAAGATAAGGCCATGGGGCCTGAGGCACCCCTAGACCCTGAGCCTTCACCATTTAAGGAAGGGAATCTCCCCATTCCCAATGGAGCATGGTACACAGATGAGTCTACCTCAGTGCTACTGCTGCCTGGACCACTGGTGCAGTCCAACCTACTATTGACACCATATGGTTTGAAACTGGGTGTGGACAAGGAGTCAATGGGCTGAACTTAGAGTAGTATGGATGGTGATCACCAAGGAGCTGACACCTTTGGTAATCTGTACTGATAGCTGGGCAGTCTGTTGAGGCTTAACCTTGTGGTTAATTACCTGGAAAATACAGAAGTGGCTAGTTAGCCACTGACTCATTTGTGGCCAAGCCATGTGGCAAGACCTCTGGAGAATGGGCCGTCAGAAAGAGGTAATTATTTATCGTGTGTCAGGCCATATGCTTTTTTACAATCCCAACAAAGTTAAGGCAAATGCCTTCGCCAAGGTCCGATGGCTAGAGTCAGCACCAACACGAGATGTGGCCTTGTGGCTACACCAGAAACTGGGACATATGGAAATTCAACTTATGCAACAGGTCAATAAGTGTTGGGATCTGTCCCTGCCCAAGCAAGACATTTAGGAGGCTTGTCAGAAATGCCCAGCATATGCTCAGGCATACCCTAAATGGAGGCAGTGGCCCGGTGTTACACAAGAAGTAACAATATGGTGAGTGCCCTTGACCAGGTGACAAGTAGACTACATCGGGCCACTGCTGAAGTCACAAGGGTATATATGTGTGTTAACAGCTGTAGACATGGCCACAGGCTTGTTCACCTACCCCTGCAGGGCGGCTGACCAACATCATACCATCCGGGTCCTACGACACTTATGTGCCCTGTACGGTTGCCCTCTGTCCATTGAGAGCGATAGTGGAACACATTTCACTGAACAACTGGTACAACAGTGGGCACAACAAGTGGACATAAAATGCCATACAACCCACAAGCTGCAGTTATGAATGGGCGATATTACAGGCTGTTGAAGAATGGGTTATACTTGCATGTCACTCCCCATCTTGGTGGGGCTGGAGTCCCAGGCTAGACCTGCTGCTCTAAACCTTGAATGAACAGCCACAGAAAGATGGGCCAGCCCCAGTGGAGGATTTGTTACACTAGGCCACCACCCCCATTCATTTGCAGATACATACCAGGGATGACCTCCTCCAACCAGGTATGGGGACAAATGGTAACCTGTTGTTGCCTGCCGCAACATCCCTGAAGAAAACCTGGCTGTGGCCATGGACCCTCCAGGCACCCCACTATTCTTGTTTGGCTATTGTAGCTCCCTGTGGGGAGGGCCTACAGTATGATTCACATGTCACTCTTTGGGTGTTCAATACATGGCCCCCACAGTTGACTGCTGATAGGGAAATGGGCCAGGGAAGAAACCCTCCTCTGAGGAACAAGTGTACTGTCTGTGTGGCCTATTATGAGCTCCCCTGTGACTTTGGCACAGATACAGGACTCAAAGGAACCACGGGGAGCTGAAAAGGTATGATACCATTGCCCAAGGCAAAAGCCTTTGGTGGCTGCATTGTTATCCAGAAATGAGAGGTGATATGGTTTGGCTGTGTCCCCACCCAAATCACAACTTGGAATGTATCTCCCAGAATTCCCACATGTTGTGAGAGGGACACAGTGGGAGGTAATTAAATCATGGGGTCCAGTCTTTCTTGTGCTATCCTTACGATAGTGAATAAGTCTCATGACATCTGATGGGTTTATCACGGGTTTCTACTTTTGCTTCTTCCTCATTTTCTCTTGCCACTGCCATGTAAGAAGTGCCTTTCACCTCCAGTCATGATTCTGAGACCTCCCCAGCCATGTGGAACTGTAAGTCCAATTAAGCCTCTTTTTCTTTCCAGTCTCAGGTATGTCTTTATCAGCAGCATGAAAAGGGACTAATACAAAAGGTTAGCCTTTATTTTGCCTGAAGGATGTGATTTACCTCTGTTAGTACCTGTGCTTGCTCCGTCATTTTGACTGTAAGTTAACATGTTCCAACTGCATTTGGACTGGGCCCAGAACTATGCTGAGGTGACCAATGTTTCCATCTGTTAGATCTGCCCTACCTTTCCAGTACCAACTGCAGAAGGCTTGCCTTGGCACATATATTCAGCATCTGCAGAGGACTGGACGTGGCTGGAGACTGGGGTCCATGGCCAATGCCTGGACGAGCTTTGGACAAAGGATGCTGCAAAACCCACAGTGTGCCTGCCCCATGGCTGGCCCATAGCATTTATGATGGATGGGGCTGGCTAGTGGGGGAACATGTAATACCCTCAGCTGATGAGCTGTGGTGCATAGAGCTACACTGGGGTAACACTCCTGTGAGATAGGTATCTGTCACAGCCTGTGTAAACATAACACATGTGATCACACTGAAGGTATGGTGAAACAAGCGGCCCCACCAAGGTCAGGCCCCAATGGATTTTGTGCCCCTGGGAGTTTATGGGTCTGTGAGGACACAGGGTGGCCTTACCTACCAGTGAACTGAACTGGACATTGTCCCTGGGGATGGCCTTGTGTATCTGCCACTGTTCTCCCTACATTGCCCAGACACTTGCGTAACTGGGAGGAGCTGTGCTCTTGGTTTTGCTGAAGGCAATGAGCCCTCTGGTGGTTCTACCCCTTGGCAATGACTATCCCTGGAGCGGGTGTCATAACTACAGAAGCACAAGTTACTACTCTTGCAGAGCACATTGCTTGGGTTCTGAATTATACTCAAGTGGCCCTTGTCCTGTTAACAGACGAGGTTGATCAGATCAGAAATGTTGTGTTGCAAAATTGAATGGCCTTAGACGTAATAACTGCTGCCCAAGGAGGCACCTGTACCCTTGTAGGAACACAATGTTATACCTTTATCCTTGACAATGGGCAGAACATAAAAGCAGCCCTACAAGGGATCTCATGGGAGATTAAGGTGGTTGAGAGCCTTACTGACAACTCCCTGCAGAGATTGTGGGCATCCCTAGGCTCCAGACTATGCTGGGCTCTAATAAGAGCAGAGCTGGGATCCTAGTAGTGAGCTGTTGCTCTCTTTATTATTGCTGTGGGTTATGGATTCAGGGCTTCACCCTATGGGCATGTGTCCCAGCCTGGAGAATGCCCTTGGCCTAGGGAATGGAGTGCAAGGGAAATGACTGCAGTTTAGCCAGGAGTAGGCCAAGGTGGCCTTCTGGCATAGCATGACTCAGTGGGTTTGGAGCACAGGTGCACAACTCTGCACATTATGTAACCATGTGAGGCACATTAGGTGATCATACACGTGAGCTCATGATTGGCTTGGAGTCACTATTGTCTGTAAGAGGTATAATTACCCTGCTAACACTATATATACAGCTTGTGCCTGGGCTTACACTCAGAGAGAGAGAGTAAAGCCATGTCAAAACTGTCTACAATTCCTCAAGTGTTTTTCCAGCTACCTGTCATCCCACCAGCTCCCCTTATACCTCAGTTAGAACCTGACAGTTCTATTTTCTTTTCTGCCTGCTTTAAATCTGTTTTTATTTTTTTATTACAATAAAAACCACTGTTTAGATTCAACAAGTTTTTTGTGCAAGCCAGTAAATTTGTAATTATCTCATGGTTGAAAGTCCTGAAGTAAAAGCTACAGAGTCTTTGTGTGTGTATATTTAAAAGCCTGTTATAATTTCTATAATTTTATGTTTAATTGTCAGTTAGATTCATTTTAATTTCCTTTTAGCACCCCAAACTTTTTCTCTCTACACCTTATAATTAAATTTTGCTACTTGATTTTCACCTGAGTTGTTTCCTTTAATGTACAAATTTAAGGATATTTAGCTGAAAACATCCTAGGGTTGTAAAACAGGTTATCAATAATCCAAAAGTCTAAGAAAAAAAAAGGGAGGGTCTTTATAAATCTATAAAATTTACTTCCATTGGCATGTCTGTCTTTAATATTTACTTGCGTGTTGGGTACAAAATGTTTCAGTACTAAAAATAGGCCGGGAGTGGTGGCTAACACCTATAATCCCAGCACTTTGGGAGGACAAGGTGGGTGGATCACCTGAGGTCAGGAGTTCAAGACCAGCCTGACTAACATGGTGAAACCCTGTCTCTATGAAAAATACAAAAATTAGCCGGGCATGGTCGCATATGCCTCTAATCTCAGCTACTCAGGAGACAGGGAGGAGATCTGCTTGAACCCAGGAGGCTGCAGTGAGCCGAGATTGCACCACTGCACTCCAGCCTAGGTGACAGGGTGAGACTTCATCTCAAATATATATATGTGTGTGTATATATATACTTATGTTATATATATTATACATATTTATTTTATATAATCAAGTCATCATATTATTTTTTGTATTTTTATATATAAAATATATATATAAAGAGCTATAATTGGCTTATATAAAATAAAAGTGCTTAAATCAGATAGTAGAAAAGGAAAGACTAGTCAAATCCTTTTTCAAGTTTATGTAACAAGTAAAATCTTTAATAAATAAGCTAGCTTTAAAATTATCAGTAAAGTAATATTAGAAATGTCTTATGAATCACCAGCATACATTTTTGTCTGCATTTATTAATCAACCAAATTTCATACTTATCCCTGGCAAATACCATAAGGTATCAAAATTTGGCATAGAGATTACAAAACTATAAACCCAGCTTACAACAGGATAATCTTTGCTTATGTAATTTTTAATAAATAAGACATTGATATGGATTTAATGAAAATAGCTGCATCTTGAATTTAGTAAGATTAACATAACTCTAAATCCTGTGACTTTAAGGCAGTTTGATCTACAGACAATAAGGAGATTTGTTTAGGGAAAGGACTGTTATCATTGTTTGAAAGCTAAAGTTCCTCCCAAAGTTAGTTCAGCCTATGCCCAGAAATGAACAAGGGTAGTCCAGAGATTAACAGCAAGATGGAGTCAGTAATGTCAAATCTTTTTTTCACTGTCTCAGTTATAATTTTGCAATGGTGGTTTCATAACTTTAAATCATGGCCATCAAAATTTTCATAAATAATCTAGGTAAACAAAATAAAATAATTAGGTAAATTTAATGGGATAAATACTTGTAGGCAAACTAGTTATAATTTAGAATATAAAGTTGTATTAAATTAAATAATAGATATTTCATGATTTGGATATTTTCCAGTAAATATATATTGTAGGAAAACATTCTTGCTAAAACAAAAAATACCTTTAAAAAAAATGGTGAAAAAGTTTTGTCTAATTTAAAGCTTATTTAAAAGTTACATATAAAATGAGGTAAAAGGAACTAGGAATAAACAAAAGATGTAAAGAAAGTATAAAAATACAGGAGTTTTCTTTTGAGGTGAAGAAAACATAAATAATTTTATATAGAAAAGAATATTGTATGGTAAATTTAGTCCTTAAATAAAATAACTGGTTGTTTAAAAGGAAGGGATGTTCAGGACAAACCAGAATGTCTGAGCATGTCATGAAAAGTATGTGGAAATCACAATAAGAAAATTTATACATTAAAAAAACCCAGGCTGGGAGCAGTGGTTCACGTCTATAATTCCAGCACTTTGAAAGGCCGAGGTGGTTGAAAGACCTGAGGTCAGGAGTTTGAGACCAGCCTGGCCAAAATGGTGAAACCCCATCTCTACTAAAAACACACAAAATTTAGCTGGGTGTGGTGGTGGGCCCCTGTAATTCCAGCTACTCGGGAGGCTGAGGCAGGAGAATCGCTTGCATATGGGAAGCGGAGGTTGCAGTGAGCCAAGAATGTGCCATTGCACTCCAGCCTGGGCTAAAAGAGCAAGACTCCATCTCAGGCCAAAAAAAAAACTTTTTAATAAACAAGTTGTCATATTATTATTGTTTTAGTTTGCCTAGAAAACATAACTGAGATAAAACTTTTTGTTTAATTTAGTTTAGCATATCCATATATCTTCCTGTATGTGGTTTTAAAGTCCTTGTAACATTGAGTTACAGGGCTTTTACTCAGGGTCTAAAAAGGACACCAAGTCCTGCTAATGCTCATTGACAGTAATTAAAGGCTCATCTTCAGGCCCCGTAAAAGATGCCAATCAAAATAAACTGCGTTCCTCAGACACAGAACAAGAAATTGAAGCTGTTTAACTCCTTAAGGCCCAGGGTGCATAAGAATGTAAGGGCCAATTCTGAAAGACAAAGTTAAGTTCAGTTTCTCTCTAAATTAATCATTAATTTCAAAGGCACACTAATGCAAAACCAGTATATGGACTCCTGTGTCAGATTAACAAGGTTGTCTTGAAGCACTAACCAACTCCTTAATAAAGGTTATAAAGGCTTATAGAATTTAAAATCAAGATTAAATTTAATACATTGTACAACATTTTAAAAAATAAATGTAATTGATTTCATGCTGTTTTTGTTAGGGCTTCTTGTTTAGAAAACTAAGTCTCCTCTCTCAAAGAATGAAGGTTTTCACTTTTTTTTGAAATAATTGAATTATCACTTTGGTTAAATAAATGACTTGACAATGACCTGTAATCCTATTTTGTAATATCAAGTGTTTTAAACCTTTTATATTTGATAAATTTTCTGAAATCAAAGTATAAATTATGTTTTTTTAACCTAATTAGTCCTTAAAAATATTAGAGTCTCTAAAGTCTTAAAAAGTCTAAAGTAAAAAAAAATGGTGTTCAGTTTTCTTTGGGCTGTATTTGTATAAATATGTTATTGGTATGTGTTCCAAAATTATGGGAAACTCCTGTAATTCTTATGTAACCTAGTGTACATTATCAGTAAAAATCATAATTGCTACATTAAAATTATTGTGTGCCAGAGAAGTAACAGATTTCCTTGTCAATTGTGTCCTTTGACTATGGCTGCCTTACTACATCTTTTTATTTCATCCATGGACAATTGTTGTCTTGTTTTGATCCTCTTTAGAAGGTGGTTTTATGATCAGCTACAAAACTCCAACAGGTGCTCTTAAATGTGGATTTCTGATAACTTTGGAGACTGTGACATCAGAATAGAGGAAAAACTTTCAGGACTCATAGGGAGCTAAAATGTTGATGAATATCAAGCAGAACAGGAATTAACACATGGACTGAACAAATCTTTTGGACTTTCTGCCTAAAATGTTTGCTAATCTTTTTTTTTTTTTTTTTTTTCAGAGTCTTACGACTTTTCTTTTGAGCTCTTGGCAGTTTTAACAATTTAGTATACTCCTATGAATAAAGACAGAGCATATTCGTTTCTCTCTGATTTCTCCAGAATCTGAAAGCTATTTGTGAGTATTCTTAACTTGTGGCAATACACTTATTTGCATAAGTGCAATAAGAATCTGTTTTCATTTGTAACAGGACACAATTGGAGAAATTGGTTATTTTACCAAAGTTTTGACTGGAATGGTGTGCTTTCCTTTAAGGAATCAAACTGGACTTATGGAGCCATGGGAGCCCTTGAAAAAAAATGGCCTTATATTTTGTGTACACAGTCTCTGTACAGGGTTTCTGACCTGTGGTAAGTAAAGAATATCAGTTTCTGATAGCTACAGAAGCCCCAGATTTAACTTGGAACCTCAAGAGGAGAGGAAATTTACCCAACTCATTGGTATTTGATGGCACAAATCCTTGGATGGGCTTGGCTTTAAAAAAGTCTTATCTGAGATTCCTCCTATGGAGCAAAGTTCCATAAAGGCCAATTGAAAAACCTATGTAAAAAATAATTATTCTTGCTGCACTGTATACAAATAATTAGACCAAGTATAATAAAGCAAAAAAGTCCTATCATGATTTGTCTTTAGTAAAAATGGCAAACTGGAGAGAAAAAAATATGTTTTGAATCTACAGTATACCAGTTGTTAGATTATAATCTTGCCTAATTTTTTTTCAATTTTTATTATTTTCTACAGTTTGAACCAAATTCTAAGTTTTCTTTGCTACAAGTCTTCAAAATAATATTTTCAATTTTTTCGTGTTTTTTCCTTCCATTTTTCCTAATTTAGAGTCACTAGTTACAGAAAACTAAGCTGTGCTTTCTTAAAATTCTGTGAACTAGAGCCAGACAACTTAAATTTCAGAAGGAAATTACAGTAACTTATTTATATACATAAACATACCTGCTTACTAATGTATGGACTCTAGAGTAATGTGGTCTGTGTCAACATTTCCTGGATTGTTGTTTTGTTTGTTGTTGTTTCTCTCTCTTCCTCCCCGCTATTTCCTCTTCTTAGGACATGAGATTTCACAATCTACTACCAATGAGCTTTTGGGACCTCATATCTAGGAATAAACTGTTCTAGCCGTGAGAGATCAGATGAAACCTGAGACCAGAGACTCAGTTTCTCATAAAATGCTTTCCCAAAATATTTTTAAAAAGAAAAGGGGGGAAATGTGAAAAGAAAATATCTTGGGCCCCTTTAAGCTGGGAATTGCTTAGGGCAAATCAGCCTCCCATTCTATTCAAAGTCATCTCTCTACTCACAGAGGTAGATGCATATTCTGATCCCCTCCTTTGGAAAGACTTACCAGAAACTCAAAAGAATGCAACTTTCTGTCTCTTACCTACCTGTGACTGGGAAACCCCGGCGGGGCAAGGGGGGGGGTGGGGGGTTTGTTTTCAGTTGTTTCCACTTTTCTGGACAGAGATAATGTACTTCTTACATATATTGATTGATGTCTCATATCTCCCTAAAATGTATAAAAGCAAGCTGTACCCCAACCACCTTGGGCACATGTCACCAGCACTTCCTGAGGCTGTGTCCTGGGCTTGGCCTCAACCTTGGCAAAATAAACTTTCTAAATTAACTGAGACCTGTCTCAGATTTTCTGAGTACACACATATATGGTCCTTTCATGGAACATGTGCCTTTTCCCTATTTTGTTGAAATGAGAATTAAAGAGTATGCTTCAACATATTGTATAGTGTTTGGACAATGGCAACAGATGATATAAAACTTGGCAAAATAGATGAGTGTAGGCTAAAAGCAGACTATTAGTGGAGTGTGAGCCCCAGATGATATACCTGACTGGTCTTCGTTTTGTTTTAGTCTACAAAGGGATAGCCCTCAAGTAGCTGAATTCCCATTTAGGACAGAGAAGATAAGAGTTAAGTAAGGGCAGAGACTATCAGACGCAGAAAACTGCATGATTCTAGTTGAGAAAGTGGTAATAACTTGTTCAAGGTCTATACTGAAATTATTACATGCTCATTTGGAGCAGAAAAAGTAGCTAAAACACCTGTAAAATGTTGCCTTCTCCCCTAATTCACTTTATTTTATTTAGTTTTAGTAATTACACTTATTTATGGGGTACAGTATGATGTTTCAATGCATGTATACAATGTATAATGATCAAAACAGGGTAATTTTAACAACTGTAATTTAAACATTTATCACTTTTTTGTGGTGACAACATTCAAGATCTTTTAGCTATTTTGAAATATATACTACATTGATATTTGCTCTAGTCACCCTACTGTGTAATACAATATGAAAAGTTATTATTTCTGTCTTATTGCAATTTTGACCAACCTCTCCCAGTATCCCCTCTCTCCACCTCTCCTCAACCTCTGGTAACCACTATTTTCTTTACTTCTATGAAATCAGCTTTTATAGGTTCCTTATATGAATGACATAACATGGTGTTTGTCTTTCTGTGCCTGGTTTATTTCATTTAATGTAATGTCCTCCAGGTTCATCCCTGTTGCTGCAAGTGACAATATTTTATTCTGTTTTATGGCTGAATAGTATTCCTGTATATATGTATATATACACACACCCCACACAAATTTTCTTTTCATCCATCCAATCTAAATGTAGATGGGCATTTAGGTTGATTCTTATCTTAGCTATCGTAAATAACGTTGTCAAAAATATAGGAGTGCAGATGTCTCTTCAACATGGTATTGATTTTATTCCCTTTGCATATATACCTATTAATGGTATTGCTGTATCATTTGGTTGACCTATTTTTAAATTTTTGAGGAACCTCTTTACAGTTTTTCATAATGGCTGTGCTAATTTATGTTCCCACTGACAGTATATAAGAGTTACTTTACAGGGTGTCTTTCTGCTTAATTATTTCTTATACACACACGTGCACATCTCCTAAATGAACAAAAATAGTTACACCTTACAATTGTTCTAAAAATGTATTAAAAGATAACTAGAATACTCCAGATTCTTGTACAAACAGTTCTAGCAATTACAGCAATTGTGTAATGAGAATTCACATCCACATTACTCATTCTAGTAATGCAAAAACCATTTTAATGTGTATTATTTATCTAGTATTTGCTGGACATTGTGCTTAATAGTGATTCAAAAAAATGTTATGGCTTTCTAATTAATGCTTACAGATATTGCACTGGTTGCTACAGAGAATGAATTCAGTTTGTGTTTTGTTTTCTTTAGGGAATGGTTTTTATTATGTTTCCTTTTCATCGCCCCCAGAAGTCATTTAGTTGAAACAAAGGCAATATCTTCATGAGTAATTTACTATACTCATTTTTTATTTCTGGTAGAAACAAAGTTTGGTGGTAACAAATAACTAGAAAAGAACAAACCTGGAGGAATAAAAATTTTCTTAAACCTTTCTTATGAACACAAAACTATATTTTTATTAATCTTGATGGTATGCTGCAACTTAAATAATACCAATTTATATGGAAGAAAGAAATACAACATAGGCAACACCTGACTCTTATGTGCCTCATAAATTTTCCAGGGTAAATAACTCTCAATGATTAACATTTGAGGAAATAATTCTTAATAAAATTAGGCTAGCAAAAATTAAAAAGCAAAGAAAAGAAACATTGATAATCATAGAAAACGAAAGACAACACTGATATACACAAATACTATATAATATCCTTCCATAAAGTTACAACTATTTAAAACATTCTATGTCTATACAATTTTCTGGTAGAAACCTGAGCAAGGGATCTCAGGAAACTCTCTTAGTAGATCGATTTTAGCATAAAAATACCAAAGTCATTTTCATTTAGTATATTACTGTTAAATGGTTCTTAGTTTTATATAAAAGAGTAAAGATTTTAGAATTATCTTTATGACACAAATCTGCTTTTCTGTTTTGAATCATTTTTTAGCTCATTAAGATCACAGTCCTTGTCAAACATTTTTATATTTGTTTCATGGACTATTCTAAATTTAACACTTGAACAGAGTTGTTGTCAAATTTGGGGGATGGAGAAACCCAAATTATTTTAATTCTAACAAAATCCATTAACACAGTTCCAGACTTGATAAAAAATTAAATGTTCTATTTATTGCAGTTAGTCATTAGTCATTTAAATATATATCCATTCAACGCCCATCTGTGCCTGGCATTTCTCTAGGGGCTAGAGATGTAAACATTATGAAGACCAGTGAGATTCCTGCTCACTTTGGAGCTTACAATAGTAAGAAATTACACACTGCAATATGTGTAACATAGGAAACAGACAATAGACCTATGTGGCAGAATAATGGAGGTGCTGGGAATGGTGGTGGGAAGGCAGAGCTGACCTTTTACCAGATAGGGTCATCAGAGAATGATTCTTTGAAGGACTGGCATTTATATTAGTGCCCTGTTTCTTCTGTAACAACCACAAATTTAGTGGCTTAAAACAATACATATTTTCTCACATTTGTGTAGTTCAGAAGTCCAAAAACATCTCAGTGAGCATCAAAGTGTCACCAGGGCTGTTTATCTCGTTGCTTTAGGTAAGAATCCATTTCCTCATATTTTCTAGCTCCTAGAGACTGCCCACATTCCTTGGTTCATGGCTGCCTTCTTCCACTTTCGACACCATTGAATATAGGTTGAGTTTTCACATTGAATCATTCAGACCTCTTATAATCAAATTCATCTCTATCTCCCTTTTCATCTATAAACATTCTTGTGGTTATATCAGGCTCATATAATATTCCAGGATAATCCCCTATCTCAAAAATCTTTAACTTAATTACATCTCCTAAGTCCCTTTTGCCATATAAAGTAACATATTTACAGCTTCTTAAGGTTAAGATGTGAACATTTGGGAGACCATACTTTGTCTATCATAACATTTAAGTTAAATCTCATGAAAATAATCAAGCTTGTAAAAAATGGGAGAAAATTCATTGTGTATACTGGCTCTGAGTCTGGAAAGCACTTGAAATATTACAGGAATTGAAATTATACTAGTGTGAATGTCTCATAGTGAACAACAGGGTGTCATGTGATGAAATTTTGTACCAAAAAATTTAGTTTACAAGCTGTGTTAGGCTATTCTTACATTGGTATAAAGAAATACCTCATATGACAATTTATAAGAAAAGAGGTTTAGTTGGCTCACAGTTCTTCAGGCTATACAGGAAGCATAGTACCAGCATCAGCCTCTGGGGAGGCCTTAGAAACCTTCCAATCATGTTAGAAGGCAAAGTGGGAGCAGGAGCGAGAGAGAGAGAGAGAGTTGGGGGTTAGCAAGCACAAGCTTAAACAACCAGATCTTGTGGGAATGCACTGTCTCTAGGACAGCACCAAGCCATGAGGGATCTGTCCCCATGACTGAAACACTACCCACCAGGTCCCATCTCCAACTTTGGGATTACAATTCAACATGAGATTTGGCAGGAACCTATATTCAAACTGCATCACAAACCATCAAATATAGAATGTGGTGAAACCTGATCTGGAAATGATGTTGGATCTGGGTACTAACCACCTCTGTTGTACTTTCTATTTCAGTTTTTCTTATGTTCTGAAGATTTTTCTTGTGTCTTCACCTAGAAGTAAAGCCTGTCTTAGTTTGGATTGTCATAAAAACAGACCCTGAGATAAGGTTTTGAGTGTAAGCAATTAATTGGAAAGTATGAGGATCCCTGACAGGAGCTGAGAAGGTAATATAAGGAGAGGAAGGCCATATGCTATCCAGTAGTTGATTGAAGCTTACTCTTATGGGGAAAATCTGGGAAAATGTCCAAATGTCCCAAGGCCCAAGAAAATTGCTCAATAATGCACCAGTTCTCAAGAGCTGTAGTTTGAGGGATGCCCCTGGAGAATGTTTTCTCAGTATTTCATGCTTTTTGTATAGGAAGAATAGGCAAATAATACCAGTTTCTGAAATCTCAGGAGAAAGAGTTATCAGCCAGAGGCATTTGAAGGTCTGGAAAGTGTACTAGGAGTTTTTCAGATACGGTGAGGTCCACTATAAGGCCCTTAAAAACATGATTGTCTTATTCTTCTAAATCCCAATTGTCTAAGGTAATGTAGAAAAGATACAAAAAGTTGTCAGTAGTGGTTATTGACATTCTCAGTACTGCCAATTTGGTTCTAAAGGGTACAGAGCACACTGTATATGGCAGAATTTGCTTTAGCATACCCGCACTTACGATTCATTGTCCTTGGCTTGGGATAGACCAGATAATAAAGAATGCTGTCACCCTGAAAAAGATGAAATTCCTTCCTTGTAATATTCTCAGGACCAACCCTATTAACTTGTCAACATGACAAGGCATTATATAATAAAATGCAGACAGTCTGTATTTACTTTGAATTCTGAATGGAATGTACAAATCCCTGATATACAAGAGATGTGGGGAAAAATAAATGGGATGTGCAACACTTTCCAATGATTTAATGCTGATTTTTTTCTGTTTAAGAAAAAAAATCCTTTCACTGTCTTGTTTTCTCTCTGATATGGGCACTTTATCTTAATAGAATTTTGTAAAACACTGACACTTTATAAAGAGGTGACATTTACTGCTCTACTATGGTTTTTCATGGAGAACTGTCAAAATATGTTTTATCGTTCCTTATTTTTCTTTTCACACTTCTTTCTCAGTAATGTTCTCTTAGAAACTTGGCCGAAATTGAATTTTACCTTCCTTTGTACTTAGCGAAGCACAGCCCAAAACAGTTCTGACACGTCTCTTTCTATTTCTGGTAACCGTAACTTTATGGCGCAGTTATGTAATAAAGCTTTTCTCAAGGGAAAATGGTGAAATATTTTTGTTGCGAACTAATATAGACTATCACATGGGAGCATCAAGGGTATATGATGTTTAAACCTCCCATCTCTGCTCCCGTTAAATGTAGTAATGAATGATTAATTTAGCAGACTGAAATGTTTCTAGTCAGTGCTATTTCCTACAATTAGTATGTTATCTGCACATCGTTCAACAAAGTAATCATTCTTTGTCAAAAAGTCCTATTTGAATATCAGGTTCTATTATGCTGTATAGTAACCCTTTAGCTCCAAGACAACATTTTTGTATAAGAAAAAAATAGTAATTTCTATTTTTAAGGATGTTATTCTCGACTTAGTTTCATTAACTCTGAAATAATCTATCAAGTCATTTGGATCAAGTCATGAAACTTAAAGAGATGAACAGACAATAAAATGTATCCCACCCTGTAATGTACAGAACAGTGGTCCTAAAGGTATGTTTATGTCTCAATCTCTAGAACCTGTAAATATGACTTTACATGGTATAAAAGTGAATATTACTCTATACGGCAAAATATGATTGTGTTTAAGATCATTGTGTATCCTTAAAGAGACAAAGTGACAGACACACAAGATGATGTGAAGACCAAGATAGACATTGGCATAATGTGGCCACAAATTCCAAGGAATCGCAACAGTCGTCAGAAGCTAAACAAGGCAAGACACAGTGTCCCCCTGAGGCTGCAGAGGAAATGGGATCTTGCCAACACCTTAACTTTGGACTTCTGGCCTCCAGAGCTGTGAGAATAAATTTTTGTTGTTTTAAGTGACGAAGTTTGTAGTAATTTGTTACAGTAGCCACAGAAAACCAACACACCCTCTTTCCATTGGCAGAGGATAATAATGGAAATCATGTTGTAGACTTCACAAGTTTGAGGCCCATTAAAAGAAAATATGTATATGCTATGCCTTTTGTTTGTTTTGGAACTTTCTATTTAATGTTGAGTAGATACAAAATAATTCTTATAAAATACACAAAAGGAAAAAGAATCACAATACAACAAACAGCTATGTACTCATCAGTCAATTAGGAAATGAACATCATCATTTACTTGGTACCCTTTACCAATCCCATCCATAGCTCTTCCTTTTCAGATTAATCATTTATCTAATTTTTCTGTTTATCACTATAATATTTTAAAAATAATTTTATTTGTATTTTTAAACAAGATACTGATTATTGGTGGATATTTTTGAATTTTGTATTGATGAAATCATCGTATACTTCTGAAAGTTGTATATTTCTACTCAACATAAAATTCTGGAAATTCACTTATGTTCCTCCACATAATTTATTCATTTTTTTCTACTGTATGATATTACAGTATCTCATTATTAGACTAATTATATGGTTTGGCTGTGTCCCCACCCAAATCTCATCTTGAATTGTAGTTCCCATAATCTCCACATGTCATGGGAGGGATGTGGTGGGAGGTAATAGAATCATGAAAATGCCTCATGATTCTCTCCTGCCACTGTGTGAAGAAGGACATGGTTGCTTCCCCTTCCACCATGACTGTAAGTTTCCTGAGGCTTCCCCAGCCATGCTGTGCTGTGATCAATTAAACCTCTTTCCGTTATAAATTACCCAGTCATGCGTATGTCTTTGTTAGCAGCATTAGAACGGACTAATACAACCCTAAGTTATTTCTGCATTATGTTGTTGATGGATTTGTGGTTTGTTTCTTGTATTTTGATATTAAAAAAAATTTGCTTCCCTATCTTGGTGAATTTGTATAAGAATTTGCTACCATATATATCTACAAGTAGAATTACTTGTCTCATTGAGTATAAATATTTCCAGGTAATTAGAATTTTTTTTAAAAGGTTGAATCAAACTTCCATAGAAGTAAACAATAGATACAATTTCTCCAAACATTTCTCAATAGTTTATATTATGAGACTTTTTAATGTGTGCCAAACGCTTGTTTGTGAAATGATACCACAATTTTTTTTGTTAATGCTTACATGCTATTATACATTTATTGGCCATTTGGGCATTATTTATCTTTGATAGTTTTATTAAAATCTCTTTATTAGTTTTTGTATTTGTGTTTGTTTATATTGATTTACAGGGACTCTTTATATTTTCTTAATTCTAATCCTTATTAGTTGCCTGTATTACAGATAACATCTCTCACCTGCTGTGTTCAGTTTTTACTTATTTTATAGTGTCTTTGTTTTAAAAGGTCTTATTTTAATGCGTAGAATAGTATAACTGTTCATTTGTAATTGTTCTTGGATCTTCTTTATGAAATTCTTTTTAAAAATGAGGTCTTGATTTCATCTTACAAATTTAGGTCTTTACTATATCAGGAATTTATTTTTATGTACTGTGTATGGTAAGATATCTAATTTCATTTTTATTCCATATATGATGACAATGATCCTGGGGGCATTTATTAATAGCGAAATAAGTAAGTAATTACTTTTACTTGTGATCTAATGTAACAGCTCTACAATAAATCAAAATGCAACAAATGTTGCATGGCTTAGTCATTAAACATCAAGAAACCATACAGGCCATTAAGTCAGTCCATATATAGTTAGTGCTTAGGTTTCTTTGGTTCAAGCTAATATTTGAAGGCAGTATTTTAAATTCATTTTTTCCCCTCTGGGATTTCAGAAAAATAACAAATTCATCTATTCTGTATGTGTGCTTCAAGAAAATAGTCATTTGTTTCTAGTAACTTGTGATTTACTCTTCCATTCAAATTCAAGCATTTATTTACCACCATCTATATCAAACACTATATTATACAGTTCAGATATTACAGTAAATAATATTCCTGACCCTGGATATCATTAGCCTTTGATTTAACAGGAAAAATGGCCACTGAATGAGTTGATATAATGGCAATGAAAATAGTGAAAAAGAGATGTACACAGTGCTACCAAAGTATATGTCAAAGTGGCATCAGTATTTTATATACTCGTAAGTGTGGGGAATTTGAGAAAACCTATCTTGGCCCTTTTAGAAAACCTTCCCAGTTGCCTGAATAACATGGCAATGTTGTACTAGACTGTGATTTCTCCTATAAGAAAAATATTACTGCTATAAATATACATGCTAATTTTCCCCCTTACCATAAAGCCATATTGTGAGGAAGTTGAGGCCTCATGCAGACGTCACATGTGAAAAATCTCAGCCGGCCACGTGAAACCCAACAACAGCCAGCATAAATTGCCAGACATGCGAGTGAGTAGACCTCCAGTTGATTCCAGTTCCAGGTTGTCAAGTCAATGTAGGCTTTTTGGTCTTTCTAGCCATATCTGCTAGGTATTGTCCAAATTCTTTATTCTCAAAATCCATGATAATAAAATAATTGTTTTAGACTACTAAATTTTGAAGTGTTTTGTTATACAGCAATTGTAATTTGAGTGATTCTAAATTATATAATGAGCTTTGGAGAGAAGGGGATATATATTGTAATTCTTTTATTCTTACATAGTCCACTAAAGCAAATAAGGGAGAAAAACTGCACTAAAATCTCATTAGTCCCTCTCTCAACCAAAGAGGAGCTCCATATCTTTGTTCATGGCTTTCTAATTCAGGAGCTCCAATGATTTACAACCATTGCCCAAACGGAGTCTTTAAATATGACCAATCCATAGTAACTCCTGCTTGATGGGAATAAAAAATTATAAACATCCCACCTTACTTTATCATCTACCCTCTTCAAAGTTATTAGACAAATTAATTTTCAAGATTCAAGTCAAGACCTAGAAGGGGGAGAAGTTCCTTAAATCCTCTAACTTAAGTCAATAGTCTAACCCATTTCCACATTATTTCTAAAATTAGAGTTTGATGCTCAAATCCAATTATACTGGAGTGTGTTTTGGTTTTATTTGGCACTCATTACCTTGTGCTTTCAATTCTCTTGAGGCCTCCTTTGAGGGAAGGAGGGTGAGTATTAGTTAAATGGGCCCTCATAGGTCCGTTAATCAAATGCAACTTACTATTTCTAACTTCACCACTATTTCAGAGTAAGCAGAGAGGACCCATTAACTTCTAATTGTAGACTTTATATAATACTAGTTAGTTGCTCATCAACTACCAAAGTTTATTATTTGGAAAAAGCTGGTAACTATAATTATGGTAAAGACAATAGCATCTAGAATTTATTGAGAACTTTCCATGTGCCAGCCTTTTTCAAAACCACCTTGCATATGTTCTGTCTTCTGATAGCTCCATCACAAGTATGAGGTAAACATGAGATAATACTTTAAAGAGCATATTTTTATTTTGGGGCATGAGAAAACTAAGAAACAGTAATTTGTTTTAGGACACACAGCTTGTGAGCAGCAGTACCAGAATAAATCTAAGCTATCTGATTAGAAGTAATTACTTCCTCACCTACATTCTCCTGAAACTGAAAGTATATTGGGAATTATTGATTTTGTTGCTGTTGTTCAAAGATTATTTCCATGTTCAAGCACATTCATGGTGACCAGTTTCTTACTCTGTTGGAGGATTAAATCTGGGTGTAAAAACTATTTTCATTTAGCAAGTACTTTTATTATTGAAAACTCAGCTTTAAGGTTTTCAGTACAAAGCATACACAGGGTTTGCTGAGGTCACATAAAGGATTTTGCTTGGCCAAATATAAAACCAATTTGTTTATTGTAAACTCAATTTTTTAGTTCTTTGGTTGATTATCTCTTGTAATGGATCAGCTGGTATTTCACTTCACGGATGTTTGGACTTTTGATTGATCCAGAAAAAAAGATTTAACCTCAGAATGAACATCATATTTATTCATAGAATAGAATTGATGGAATTTAGTCACAGAACACAAGTGAAGTGAATTACATGAGACAGGAGATAACTATATCAAATACATTGCCATTTCCTGCAATAATACTGTAAGTTCTATAGCGACAAAAAAACACATTGGATGATCACATTTTTTTTTCAACTGTAAATATTGCTGCATGCTGTTGACCACTGGTTAGACACACTGCTTTATGACATGTAGTTATTTTTTCTGTCTCACAGTTAATTTAAAGTTGTCTTTGGGAATTAAATAATGTTGTGTCAGAGACCTTGAGAAGGTTTAGCATTTTTCCCTGCTACATAGAAATATTTATAAGTTTTTCTGTCTTTTTTGATTATTTGTATTTATAATAAACTTATTTGTTAATGCATAATATGGATTCCAGAAAAATTTGAGAAATGATTATTCCATATACAATTAAATGAAGAGCAACTGTTAGTGGAATGTTTTCATTACAAATCATATAAATTTAAGGGCTTTGTAGACACTTCAAGAAACAAAATTTTAAAATTATGTAAAAATGTTCAAGTACAAAGTTTCAAAATAATATTGATATCTATTCTCATAACAGAAAGAAAGATTGCACAATTACATGTCTCTTAGATAGTGAGGAATTGGCTTGTATTATCTTCATTTTGAAGGCTACAACAATGTAAAAAGTTAGGATTCATAAATAGAATGATATTACTAATTTAAATACTACCAGAGATGCAATAAATGGAGATATTGAATGTTAATAATTGTGAAGTTTCAGCAAAAACATTTGATTAAATAACTAATTTTAACTAGGCTCCTCTGTTCCCATCTTCTCTTGAACTGATAATAAGGCTAGTATATGATGTTGAGTTCAAGCTGGGAGAAAGAGACAGAAATGATTGCATTCTTTGGCATATATGTAAAATTTGTCTTAGTTTTTAAATGGAAAGTTTTATTTGACTTCTATTTGGAAAATTAAAACAGACAAATGTCTTCCATCAGTCTTTTCCATTTTCTTCTGACTCCAATGCAACTATTTAAAAAATGTTCTCTGACCTATCTTTTTTTATCCACTTGCATTATTTCATGCCTTTCTTCTCTCACCCCACTTGTCTTCATAATGCATAACTTTACTGACTTTTGAAAGTAGTGCATTGTAATAACGTATTTCAAGTACTTTTTATATATGTTACTATAAAAAGGGGAGAGAATAATTATTTTTAGTATTGAATGTGGACCAATAGACCGAACGCAAAAAATAACTTTCAATCATTATAGATAACTGGTGGGGAAAAAAAGATTTCAGGGCAGTGAAAGGATTCTGAATTGTAGACTGGGTAATGTGTTTCTGGCCCTCTGGTATAAAAATATTGCTCTATAGTGAGTAAGAAAAATAATATACTGTTGTTATAATGAATCATAAGTTAAAGAACTTAAAGTTTTAATGATGGTCTGGTTAATTCTTCATTATAAATGGCTAAATTAGAAACTTTATCATTATTTCCAACTAAAAGGAAGTTACTGGCAAAATTACTCCCCTTTTACAGGTAGTGAAAACAATTTAAATAACTACAATGCTCTGACAGTGGAAGTTCTTTAAATTATACATTTTGTGATTGTCGAAACAAATAGCAAGATTTTATTTTTTTCAGAAGAGTCAAAATTCCAAATGACAATAATGGAGAAGTTAGCTTTGTGCAATTGGATTGGTCCAATTTGAGTCTCACATGCATTCATTCATTGAAGAATTGCATTCATTCAGCTGATATTCATTAAATATCTCCTGTGTCATATAGTGAAGATACAATGATGGACAAAACATAGCAATGTCTACACTTCTGAAATAATGAAGACCAGCACCAAGCAGGTTATCACAACTTTAGGATTATCACAATTATGCATGCAAAATTGAATGAGAGGGTAGTCTGACATCCATAGCACTTTAAAAAGAAGTTACATGGTATCGCAACTCTTGGCAAAGATTCTAGGGAATTATTCTAAAGCTTTTTTAAGAAAAGTACAGAATATTTTAAATTTTATGCTATTAAAGTGTTACAAGGAGTGTCAGAAATATACATAAAACATGAATTGACATTATCATAAACTTGTTAATACATACCGGCAAAAATTATTTCTAAAAGATACTTCATAAAATGTATTAGCAATTTTCAGTTGATTTCAAAATCATTCTGTTCATCCTAAAGAGGCTCTTGGATGCTAGAAAAGTTTCCATTTGTATTTTATTCCAAGGGTTTTACTTTGCTTCTATGCAATGGAGTTTATAAATTATGCCTTATAATATTTCACATTTGATAATTTGAGAGAGAGTTTATGTGGCAGATGGTAGTACACAGAGTTAGTCACTAAATTGTTTTTAAAAGTACCATTAGCCTAGGAGTTGAAAAGTCTAATAGATTAGTACTGTTCAAATTATGATGCACGATGTATTAATATCCTTGACATTTGTTAGAAAATGCTTTTTCGATAAAGGAAGTCACTAATAGCTGCCCACCCACCGTCAAATAAACCAACCTTTTTTAGTAACAGAAGAACATATTTTATTGCAGCAATAATATGATTAGCCAAAACTCATTTTCCGGCCTCACATAACCTAGAATAAGTTGTCAGTTCTGATCTGGTCAATAAAACCTTAGGGGAAGTCTTACGACTTCAGAAAAAGGCATTTCCTTATTCTTTTTGCTTGGAATTCAGATAGGAGGGGCTGACTAGCCAGTTTTTAAAATTATTTGTATAAATTTAAAAAGTACAAATGCACTTTTTGTTACATGGAGTGTAGTGGCGAAGTCTGGGCTTTTAATGTAACCATCATGTAAATAATGTACATTGTACCATTATAAGTAAAGATGATCATAAGAGCAGTGGAGCAGAATTTAGAATGAATCTAGGAAATTGATAATTTGTGAACCTATGAAAGTCGCTATAGATGGGACCTTTTGTTTCCAAACAATATTTATTAAGCCACTGTATTTGGGTATCTGTTGAATACAGCGGAACTCAAGCAATGACCAAATGAAGAGTTTTGTTACTGTAATAACCTAAAATATGTTAACCTTTAGTGGTTCTCAAAGAGACTTTTGGCCAAATAATCATTTTTTTTTAAGAATAATGATTAACATATTAATAGATGACAGTAAAACCAATTTCTAAAAACGTATGACATTATCATGATTTTGTTTGATTTCAATGCTTATGTTCTTCCTTTTTCAAAGGCTTTGTTAAAGAATAATTCATATTTTAAAAATTGCACATATTTAATGTGTACAGTTTGATGACTTTGGACATATCTGTGACACCATCACCACAACCAAGGTAATAGACATGTGCAACATCTCTCAAAGTTTCCTTGTGTCCATTTATTTATTTAGTTAGTTTGTTTTGGGTGTGTATGTGTGGGTGTATGTATGTAGTAAGAATACCTAAGATCTACCCTCTTAAATTTTGAAGTGGCCGATATCATATTGTTAACTATAGGCAGAATGTTATACAGGTCTTCAGAAATTACTCATCTAGCACAACTGAACTTTATGCCTATTGAACACTCCACTATTTCCTCCACTCTTAAACTATTGTTGACCACTGTTATATTTTTTGCTTCTGTAAGTTTGGCTACTATAGATATCACATATAAGTGGAATCATGCAGTATCTGTCCTTTTGTGACTGGTTTATTTCACTTATTATAATGTTCCTCAGGTCTATTCATGTTGTCATGTTTTTGAAGCTGAATATTATTTCATTGTGTGTGTATACCTCATTATCTTTATCCATTCACCTGTTGATAGACACTGGATTGTGTTTATGTCTTGACCATTGTGAATAATGTTGCAATGAACAAGGTAGTGTGAACTCTCTTGGAGATTTTTATTTCAATTATTTTGGATATATACCAAGAAGTAGGACTGCTGGATATTATGGTAATTCTATTTTTAATTTTATGAGGAGCCTCCATACTCTTTTCTAAAGCTACTGGAAGAGATTTTATTCCCATCAACAGGGTTCAAGAGTTCCAATTTCTCCACATCCTCACTGACACTGATTTTTTTGGTTTGTTAGTAGTTATCTTGACAGGTGTGAGGTGATACCTCATTGTAGTTTTGATTTGCATTTCCTTGATAATTAATGATGTTGGCCATATTTTCATATATATAGATATGAAATATCTTATATAATATATATCTATATATAGATCTCTCTCTCTCTCTCTCTCTATATATATATATATATCTGTTGGCTATTTGTACGTCTTCTTTGAAGGAAAGTCTGCTCAAGTTCTTCATCCATTGTTTAATGTTTTTTTTCTGTTATGTTATAGGTGTTCCTTATATATTTGGGGAGTTAACTCCTTATAAGTGGTTTGGTTTGCTTTAAGTTGATTTTCCATATGGTAAGAGATAGAGGATCAGTTTCATTCTTCACATGGCAGTTCAATTCTCCCAGCATCATTTATTGAATAGTAGGTCTTTACTCCAGTTTATATTTTTGTCGACTTTGTCAAAGATCATTTGGCTGTAGATATGTTGCTTGATTTCTGGGTTCTCTATTCTGTTCCATTAATCTCTATGTCTACTTTAATACCAATATTATGCTGTTTTGGTTACTATACCATTGTAGTATAGTTTGGATTCAGGTAATGTTATGCTTCCAGTTTTGTTATTTTTGCTTGAGATTGATTTGTTTATGTGTGGCCTTTTTTGGTTCCATATGAATTTTAGGGTTTTTTTTTCTAGTCTTTGAAAAATTCTTTGTATTTTTTATGAATTGCATTAAATCTGTAGATATGATGATCAGTTTGGTCACTTTAACAATATTGATTCTTCCAATCTATGAGCGTGGGATATTTTTCCATTGGCTTGTGTCATCTGCAATTTCTTCTGTGTTTTGTAGTTTTCCTTGTAGAGATCTTTCACCTCCTTGATACTATATATTCCTAGTATTTTATTTTTTGTAACTATTTTAAATGGAATTGAATTCTTGATTTGGTTCTCAGTTTGATTGTTATTGGTGTATAGAAATGTTAAATTTTGTAAATCAAGTAAACTTGAAAGTTTACTGAATTCATTTATGAAATATAGGAGTTTTTTGGAGGATTTGTTATGGTTTTCTAGGTATAAGATCATATCATCCTTGAACACAGATAATTTTACTCTTTCTTTTCCAATATGAATATCTTTTATTTGTTTAACCTGCCTGATTGCTCTGGCTGGGGCTTTCAGTACTATGTTGAATAGGAATGGTGAAGCTGAGCATTCTTGTCTTATTCCAATTTTTAGCGGCAATTTCTTCAATTATTCCTTATTCCCTACTGGCTGTGAGTTTGTTGTATATGACTTTTGTTATTTTGAGGTGTTTTCCTTCAGTGCCTAGTTTGTTGAGGGCTTTTATCATGAGAAGATGCCAAATGTTATCATTGACTTTTTCCATATCAATATGATCAATATGGTTTTTGTTTTTAATTATGTTATGAATCACATTTATTAATTTCCATGTGTTAAGCTATCTTTGCATGCCTGGAATAAAACCCACTGGTTTGTGGTGTATTATCTTTTTGATGTACTGTTGGGTTTGGTTTGCTAGTATTTCTTTGAGGATTTTTGCATCTGTGTTAATGGGGAATGCTGGTCTATAGTTTATAAATTTGTTTTGTCCTTGTCTAGCTTTAGTCTCAGGGTGATACGGGCTTTGTAGATTAAGTTAGAGAGGGTTCTTTCCTCCTCAGTTTTTTGGAATGATTGGTATCAATTCTTTCTTGTACATTGGTAGAATTTAACTGTGACTCCATCTAACCCTGTTTCGTCATTGTTGTTGTTGTTGGGAGGTTTTTTAAAATTATTGAGTCAATCACGCTACTCAATACTGGTCTGTTCAGAATTTCTATTTCTTCCTAGTTCAATCTTGGGAAGTTATATGTTTCCATGAATTTATCCATATCCTCTAGGTTTTCTGGTTTGTGAGTCTATAGTTGTTTTAGTAGTCTTTGATGTTTTTGTATTTTTGTGGTATCATCTGTAATGTCTCTTTTGTCATTTCTAATTGTGTTTTTTTGTGTCTTCCCTTTTTTCTTGGTTAGTCTAGTTAGCAGTTCATCAATTTTGCTTTTATTTTTAAAGAACCAACTTTTTATTTCATTGATACTTTGTATTATTCTTTTGTTCTCAATTTCATTTAGTTCTGCTCTGATCATTGTTATTATTTTTTTACAGATTTGAGTTTGGTCTTTTTTTTCTAGTTGGAGTGTCACATTAGGTTGCTAATCTGTGATCTTTCTATTATTTTGATGTAGGCATTTAACATTATAAACTTCCTTCTTAGCACTGCTTTTGCTGTACCCATTTGTATACCCAGTATACAAATCACTGTGTCAACATACCCAGTGATTTGGGTATGTTGTGTTTCCATTCTCATTCATTTCAAAAAATGTTTTAATTTCTATCTTAATTTCTTAATTGATCACTCTATGATCACTCAGGAGCATGTTGTTAATTTCCATGTATTTGTATAGTTTCTGAAGTCCCCTTGGAATTGATTTCTAGTTTTATTCTACTGAATTTGATTTATTATTATTTTTTTTTTATACTTTATGTTCTGGGGTACATGTGCACAACATGCAGGTTTGTTACATATGCATACATGTGCCATGTTGGTGTGCTGCACCCATTAAGTCATCATTTACATTAGGTGTATCTCCTAATGCTATCCCTCCTCCCTCCCCCAACCCCACAACAGGACCCAGTGTGTGATGTTCCCCTTCCTGTGTCCAAGTGATCTCATTGTTCAATTCCCACCTATGAGTGAGAACATGCAGTGTTTGGTTTTCTGTTCTTGTGATAGTTTGCTGAGAATGATGGCTTCCAGCTGCACCCATGTCCCTACAAAGGACATAAGCTCATCCTTTTTTATGGCTGTATAGTATTCCATGGTGTATATGTGCCACATTTTCTTAATCCAGTCTGTCATTGATAGACATTTGGGTTGGTTCCAAGTCTTTGCTATTGTGAATAGTGCCGCAATAAACATACATGTACATGTGTCTTTATAGCAGCATGATTTATAATCCTTTGGGTATATACCCAGTAATGGAATGGCTGGGTCAAATGGTATTTCTAGTTCTAGATCCTTGTGGAATCGCCACACTGTTTTCCACAATGGTTGAACTAGTTTACAGTCCCACCAACAGTGTAAAAGTGTTCCTATTTCTCCACATCCTCTCCAGCACCTGTTGTTTCCTGATTTTTTAATGATTGCCATTCTAACTGGGGTGAGATGGTATCTCATTGTGGTTTTGTTTTGCATTTCTCTGATGGCCAGTGATGATGAGCATTTTTTCATGTGTCTGTTGTCTGCATAAATGTCTTCTTTTGAGAAGTGTCTGTTCATATCTTTTGCCCACTTTTTGATGGGGTTCTTTGTTTTTTTTTTTTCTTGTAAATTTGTTTGAGTTCTTTGTAGGTTCTGGATATTAGCCCTTTGTCAGATAAGTAGATTGCAAAAACATTCTCCCATTCTGTAGGTTTCCTGTTCACTCTGAGGGTGGTTTCTTTTGCTGTGCAGAAGCTCTTTAGTTTAATTAGATCCCATTGGTCAATTTTGGCTTTTGTTGCCATTGCTTTTGGTGTTTTAGACATGAAGTCCTTGCCCATGCCTGTGTCCTGAATGGTATTGCCTAGGTTTTCTTCTAGGGTTTTTATGGTTTTAGGTCTAACATTTAAGTCTCTAATCCATCTTGAATTAATTTTTGTATAAGGTGTAAGGAAGGGATCCAGTTTCAGCTTTCTACTTATGGCTAGCCAGTTTTCCCAGCACCGTTTATTAAATAGGGAATCCTTTCCCCATTTCTTGTTTTTGCCAGGTTTGTAAAAAATCAGATGGTTGTAGATGTGTGGTATTATTTCTGAGGCCTCTGTTCTGTTCCCTTGGTCTATATCTCTGTTTTGGTACCAGTACCATGCTGTTTTGGTTACTGTAGCCTTTTACTATAGCTTGAAGTCAGGTAGTGTGATGCCTCCAGCTTTGTTCTTTTGGCTTTGGATGGTCTTGGCAATGCGGGGTCTTTTTTGGTTCCATATGAGCTTTAAAGTCGTTTTTTCCAATTCTGTGAAGAAAGTCATTGGTAGCTTAATGGGGATGGCGTTGAATCTACAAATTACCTTGGGCAGTATGGCCATTTTCACGATATTGATTCTTCCTATGAAGCATGGAATGTTCTTCCATTTGTTTCTGTCCTCTTTTATTTCATTGAGCAGTGGTTTGTAGTTCTCCTTGAAGAGGTCCTTCACATCTTTTTTAAAATTTGCTGAGACTTGTTTCGTGACCTTACATATGGTCTATCTAACACATCAATGTTTCATGTGCTGATGGACAAAAACATAAAATCTGTGGTTCCTGGGTGTGGTAGGTACTTATATTAGGGATATATATAGAGAAACATTAAATAAGATAATTTAAATTAGACTTGAAAGGGGAAATTCTTCCTAAAGAATGTGATATTAGAAGGATGAATAGTATTAATTAAGAGATGAGTGAGTGGAAAAGGTATTCCAGGGAAAGGAAACACTACATATGAAGTTATGAACTTCTTAGAAGGCTGAATGTGAAAGGTAAAAGCCAGAAAATGTAGGAAAGAATCAGATCATCGTATGTCTTGTGTGCTGAACTAAGGAGTTCAGAGCAATACAAATCACTGAAGACTTAAGAAAAAGAGTATCAAGATAAATGTTTAGTGACTGAATGGAGGATAACTAGAAAAGAATGAGCTTGAAGGAAGTTCCTGCTTAGTAGGCTAGTGCAGTGACTCATGTGAGAAGCTTTAAAGAACTGGTCCCAAGTCCTTAGTGCTTAATATTCTTGGGCCATCATGTCCTTTAAGAATCTAATAAATGATGTGTACTCTGGCACTGTATATCAGCATATATTTGTAATAAGATGAAAAATAATATTCCCCAGATTTCAGAGGTTACTCTTACGAGAAAAGATAAAATGCCAGTAATGAAAACACATGCATGTCTTTGCAGATTGCAGGCTAGTGAGGTATGTGTATAATGCAGTGTGTAGAAAGCTTATGGGTGCTAAGAAGTATGAAAATGGCATGACAAAAAGGACTATGTAGAGAATAAAATTCCTCCTACTGAAATAAACTTAAGGATTGAATTTAACAGAGAAAATGTCACAGGATTTAAAATGACCTACCTTAACCCAGAAAATGAAAGAATAAACATATCAATTACCAATTACTTAAAATATTTTAAAATGTAAAAAAAATCATATTGAATATATATCCACTCTTCCCTACTTCTCTTAAAATAAGAATGCCCAGAAAGCTTCACAGGGAAGTTTTATAAAACTATTAAAAACTCATAAGTAAAATGTAAATAAAATCCTTATAAAGCATAGCAAAAGAAAAAGAAAACTTTCGCATTATTTTCAATAGGAAGCATTTTATCAATACAGAAGACTGACAAGGTTAAAAAGTGACTACAGATTAGTCTCAATATGAACACTAATACAAAAATCCTAATGATGTCTTAGCAACATAATTCAATGTAATATAACTTGAACAAGAGATTTATTCTAGAAATGGTGATTTCATAAGTCATAATAAAATATATCTAAAGAGAAAAATTATACAATCATGTTCACATATGCCAAAAATTCATTTGATTGGATATCCATTTTAAAATAAACCTTCTTATTAAAATACTTGCTTTAATATATAAAAGGTATATATTTAAATTTAAATTCCCAAATTATGCTTAATCTGAAAAATATACATCATATTAATGTCAGAAAAGGCAAAGATATTCATGCTTGCCACCATTATTTCTTAATTTTAATAATCATTTAAATTTTCAACATGTCCCATATTTTTAACAGCATTGAACATTATTGATTTATAAAGAAAATTAAACATAGAGGAATTAATATTCTCTGATGTAGAATATTGATTCATTTATTTTATTTATTTTGGGGATATAACTTCCCTAGCAATGCAGCTTGCAATAATCAAAACAGCAAGCATTCCTATAGTGCTTACTATGTGTCAAACACCTCAAATGCTTTACCAATATTAACTCAGTTAATATTCACAACAATCTTGCGTCAGGTAAAATTTAGATACAGAGGAGTGCAGTAATTTGCCCAAGATCAGATAAGGAGCAAGTTGGAAGCCAGGATTCTGCGTGGTCTCTTCAACTATACATTTGGCTTCCTTGTAGTAGCAGATTCATGTTTACTTCTGGGAAGATACTCACTTGGTCTTATATTAAACTATTGCTAGTATTACTTTTTTTCTCAGTGAATGCAATTATTTCTGGAAATCCTTTTGAAACAGTATGTTCATTTTATACTAATATGCAGTTATTTTCTTTTAAAAATACTTTCAAAATGAGGTTATCTTTGATGATCCAAAAATGTGAACTTATTTTTCTTCTGAGTTGGAAACTACTTTCTTAATTGGTTGAATTCTTAGATCCCCCTACTTATTTTCCTAGTTAAAAACAAACTTGAATGGAAATTCAACATAGATATAAACATATTATGACTCAATATATACACCATGAGATTCTTGAACTGAAATATTGCCAATATATTGAACCCCGTTTTATGGACCTTCTATATTAGAATTTGTGTCCCTGCCCAAATCTCATGTTGAATTGTAATCCCCCGTGTTGGAGGAGGGGCCTGGTGGGAGATGATTGGATCATAGGGACAGATTATCCCTTTGCTGTTCTCATGATAGTGAGTTCCCATGAGAACCAGTTGTTTAAGTGTGTGGCATCTCCCCCTTCTCTCTTTTCTCTCTTTTCCTCCTTCTCTGGACATGTAACACATGCCTGCTACCCCTTTGCCCTGAATGTAAGTGTCCTGAGTCCTCCAAGCCATTTTTCCTGTACAGACTGTGGAACTGTGAGTCAATTAAACTTATTTTCTTTATAAATTACCCAGTCTTAGATATGTCATTATAGCAATAAGAGTTTATTATAGCAATGAGAGTTCACATTGCTCTAATGACTACCTAAGACTGGGTAATTTAGTGTGCTCATTCTCACAAAATGAGCACTTTTTTTTTTTTATTTACTCCACATCCTCACCAAATACTTGGTAATGAGACTTAAAATATGGTTCCAAATGTATTTTAACTGGTATTAAATTTCTAGATTGACAGATATTTTTTCTTTAAAGAGGATTTTTCCCTTATTTAACCTTCATTGTTTCTGAGAAGACAGCCATCATGTTTACTGCTACTGTTGTTTCATAAAATGATATCCATCTTATTTTTTCTGACCATTTTGAGATATTCTCTTTATGTTTGACTTTTAGCACTGCAATCATGATGTGAATGTGTATTTCCTGGTTTGGGTTTGCTGATCTTGAATCTGTGGGTTGCAGTGACTCATCAATTTTGGAAAATTCTAATTGACTACTTCTTTATTATTTCTTCTCTCCCATTCCTTTACTGGCATGTTAAGGCCTTTATCTGTTAATTTCATTATATGGGTTAGTTATAGGTTGGCTTCTATTTCTTTTTCCTAAACTATGAATTACATTTTTCTATTTCTTCATGTGTGTCATAATTATTGATTTTATGCTAAACATTTTTATTTTAAAGAATAGTAGAAAGTTAAGTAGGTAATATTACTCTTAGAAAAGGGCACCCCTCCTACTCCTTCATCTATCTGATGATAGCACAGTGGGCTGAGTCAATTTAATCCATAGTTGAAATGAGTGAGTTTTGTTGCAGTTTAATTATAAACAGTTCATGACTGGCTTTTCAGGGTTAGAAGGTAGGATTGGGACTTTCCTTTAACAGGGTTTGGATCATGATCACAGGCAGTCTTTGGAGATCTCTTAAGGCTTTAACTTCCAGTTTCTAGATTCACAGATGAAAGGAGATTTCCCTCTGCTTACATACCAGCTGCTGACATTTGGGTCACCCTTTGTTCTCCAGGTTTGCATCCAGACTTCCACATCTCAGGAGATTTTTCTCCACACTAATGCCTTCTCCATAGAGTTTGGCAAGTTTCTTCCTGGCCCTTTGCTTCCTCTCCCAATGCTTCCAAAGAGAAGCTCTCTTGTTCTTCCTTCTACGTCTGCAGACTTCAGTGTGCTTCCACCTTGTAATCAGTGAAGGCTCTATGCTAAACAATTAGTGGGCGTTTATAAACTCACTCAGTAACTGAAAGTCCAATGAATGAAAATAGTCATGTGTTTTCATGGGAAGGGCTTATACTTTTATGGAGTCCAATAAATTTAGATTTCTTTACATTCTCAGCCCTCTGATGGTGATAAAAGGAAAACTTCAGCCAAATTAAATTTAAAACAGATTAATTGAGCAATGAATGATTCACGAATTGGACAGTCTTCTGAGGCAGGGTAGGCTCAGAGACTCCAGTGCATCTATGTCATGGAAGAACATTCATGGACAGAAAAAGGAAACAGGTACAGAAAACAGAAGTGAGATACAGAAACAACTGGATTGGTCACAGCTTGGCGTTTGCCTTATTTGAACACAGTTCGAACATTTGATTGGCCAAAACTCCGTGATTGAATCAAGTGTTGTCTACAGTCTGTTTATACCTCCACTTGTTATAGTTCATGTCACAAAGAGTACCAAAAACTTCCAGGTACAGTCCCTAGAGTCCTTTCTTTACAGCAAAGACTGTACTTCATCTTTAGATTATATTCCACCAACGTATGTTTGAGGTGTATTTGTTTCTGAGATCCACATAAATGTTTATCGTGGGGTTTTTCATATATTGTTGGCAATGTCACTAAATCCGGGGTTTGTAACTGTTCACACTAAGTAAAAATAATCTAGTTATACATTTCCAAATAACATCAATAAGCTAGTACAAGGTAGCTCTCAGAGGGTTCTGAATTTTAAGCACCACAGTATGAATCACTAAGCAGCACATAATATCTTTATCTTGGCTAAGGGTCAGTTCCAGATTTCCAGTTATTCCTGGAGACAAGCTACCCCAGTCTAAATGCAAGTTCACTCTATCCTTACATAGTCCATCCTCCTGCCTCTTGATCAAGTCTTTTTAATTTCAAGTCACTGATTATCATTATATTTTATACTCTTCTCAAAACATTTCTAATACAAAAAGTGCAAAAGAAGAAACACCAAATCATTAGTTATTTTTATCATCTAATAACATCTAGGTGTTGCTTTAAATAAACATTTTAGTTTACCACATACCCTGACAAAACCTTATTTATAATCGTGCACAAGTTTGACATCTTCTTGACTTCTTTGTAACACCAAATTTTAAATTTTATGAAACTTAGTGACTGATTCAAAGTATCAACTGATTGATGATGAACTAAATCTAGTTCTTCCTCTGGTGTTTGCTTCTATCAGAATAACATCATGTAAGGGTTTTAATTCCATCTTCCAAAAACATTTAATCATAAATCATATTGTAACATTTATAGAGTTAATAATTTACTGAGTTGGTGAGAATCTGGAACAACAGATATCATCATCATACAGGCAGGTATAAAAACTGGTACAATTTCAATAGAGGAAAATTTGGCAATATTTTTAGAAAAACTTTCAAAGTTTAAAATGGACAAATGGACATAGCTCTCAATGCAGTGATTCTACTTTTAGCTTTGAATCCTACAGATACACTTTCATTTACATGGAATAAACTTAGGCAGCACGGTTTCTAACAGCAAAGTATTGGGAACCTCCAAAATATCTAAATAAAATTGGTTATATATTAAGTAAGGGCTCTACATAGTAAAATTTTTTACAGCCATTAAAAAGATTTAGATCCAAATATGCAACAATCCTCAAATAGATTTTGTTTTGAAAAGAAGCAGAATATGGCAAAGCACTTTAATATTAGTGAAAGAAAACTATATAGATAGAAGTTCTGAATATGTATACATACATATTAAGTGTATGTACTATTTTTGGAAGTTAATACACTGAACATGTATACAAACAACACATTTTGTCACGGCAAGTGACCTGTAGTATGAATGCCGCTGTTCAAGTCCTGGCTGAGCCACTTATTCATTGAATGACTTTGGTCAAGCTACTTAAATCTGGGCTTCACTTTCCTCATCTGTAAAATGGGGATAATTATAGTACCTATCACATAGTTTGTTGTGAGTGTTAAGAGTTAATACATGTCAATCATTAAGAATAGTTACCAGAACAAAGTAAGCATATTTGTTTAAAAAGTATATAAAATGTACATCAAAACTACTTGAAAGCAAACCAGGTAGTTAAATACTTTGCAAATAGTATGTGATAATTTACTGAAAGCATCATGTGTATTCAACTGTGCTTGTGGTTATTTTGAAACTAGAAATTGACATTTTAAAAAGCTATCTATTTTTTTGAATTTCTGCTACAACACATGATTAAGAGAATATTCTTAAATAACAGGACGTATCATTTCTATCCATGGATAAATTTCCACAGAAGACTAATGCTAAGGTTAGAAATTTCAAACTACTTGAGGCAATTTTTACTTTTCTTCTGGTAGATTACATGATAAAGTATATGTGTGTAAATAATCTACAATATTAAGATACTTTAAAATACAGTGGCTTCTAAAATCTGCTAATTAATTGGATTTAAATGATGAATTTGCCACAGTTCCATTGGATGATGAGATAGTGTGTAACAGGAAATGGATTTTCAGCCTACACCATGACTAATTTTTTGTAATTTTGACAGTGCTTATTATTTTTATTTTATTGGATTGCTGAGAGGATATCAACTTGTCAAAATCAATGCAATGGAACGCCTATCCAAATCTTCATAACTTCAGCATTATTGCTGTACTATATACCAATGTAAATTAAACAGGAAAAACAAAATAACAAGTGCTATTTGGTATTTCTAACTTTAAAAAATAAGTACAATTTGTTTGCAATGTATAGTTTGCCTGCAAATAACTATCAAAATCGTAAGTATTTTAGGGTCAATCATTTTCTATTCTTAACATATTCTAAGTTGGGTTTACATTTATTTAATATACTTAAAGTTGGGCCTTTGGCATTCTGGCAGTCACTTAAAGTTTCACATAAATGGGTGCCTACTCCTGGATCAAGGGATATAAAATGTCATCAAATTCTAGGCACAGAAAATTACAAGGCATAGGAGGCTACGCTTAGAGTCTGTCATGTGAGTCGTAGACACCAACGTGTCTCAGCATATCTCAGTTTTTACTGTAGGGAATTACTTTGATTTATAGTATTTTTAAAAAAGTATTTATTTCTTTAGGACAATTTTAGTTTCACCAGGAAATTGAGAAGGAGGCAGAGAAATTTTTCATATATCCTCTGCCCTCATACATGCATAGACTCCATCATTATCAACATCCTTACGAGAGTGGTACATTTGTTATAATTTGATTAAACCTACACTGAAGCATTATCATCACCTAAAGTCCATAGTTTACATTAAGGGTCATTCTGGGTATGTGCATTCTATGGGTTTGAACAAATGTATAATGGCATGTATCCACAATTATGATATCATATAGAGTATGTTCAATGCCTTAAAATCTTCTGTGTTCCAAATACTTATCTATCTCTCCCCTCTGATGCCTGGAAATCATTAATTTTTAATTATAGCAATGGTTTTGCCTTTTCCAGAAAGTCATATACAGTTTTGTTTTTGTTTTGTTTTGTTTTTGGAGACGAAGTCTTGCTCTGTCGCCCAGGCTGGAGTGCAGTGGCATGATCTCGGCTCACTGCAACTTCCGCCTCTTGCGTTCAAGTAATTCCTTGCCACAGCCTCCTGTGTAGCTGGGATTACAGGCACACACTGCCATACCTGGCTAATTTTTGTATTTTTAGTAGAAATGGGGTTTCACCATCCTGGCCAGGCCGGTCTTGAACTCCTGACCTCGTGATCCACCCGCCTCAGCCTCCCAAAGTGCTGGGATTGCAGGCATGAGCCATCATACCCGGCCTGTCATATACAGTTTTACTGTATATTCTGTCTAGGTATTACACTTTAATAAATTGAAAAAGAAAAAGGCCAGGCCCAGATAAGAAATGCCAATAGATTTATCTACAGTGTTTTCATTCACCTAGCCAAAAGCTCAAAGATGTTGGTTATTTGCAGCAGAAAAGAGGCCTGCCATCCTTCCACCTCATTCCATTCAGCTTCCCTTATTAGCTTGCTAATAGGGCCCAAGGAGATAGAGTCATGAAAAGAGACAAAATTTGCATAATAGAGGCAGTTACACTAGGTGTTTAGGGCCTTCTGGGTGAAGAGGGACAATTACTGGCTCCTTCACTTTAGGGGACTCGTGTTGGCTCTGTGGAGGCTCTCTTAGGTGGAGCTCTTCCATTGTGATTCCTGGTGATATGGAAAATGCATATCTTCTATCAGCAACTTTCCCTGATTTTCCCATTGTCTGCTTTGTAGCATACTCTAATGGAATATCTCAGCCCCATAAACACTCTCCTTAGGCAAAAATTAAAGTAGCTTTTAGCTACTTCTTGACCAAGTGCTTCATAATGGGTCTATGGGAAACAAGTTACTCAGCCTTTGTCATCAGATTGGAGTGCAGTTACTTTTTGGGTGTTGCCTACACCCAGCTGCCACAGACATGACACCCTCATTCGTTGACCCAAGAAATGTTGTGAGTGCAGGTCAATACCAGTCAGAGGCAAACTCTCCCTTGCCATCTCAGCCACGGTCATGCATGTTTACATGATTTAGTATACTAGACTAATCATCTCCTCAAATCAAATGCTGCTTGGTTCTTTTGAGGCTTCCTCATCTAACTTGAAGTAGATCAAGTAACATCATCCACCCAGGCCCCTTGGCAAAAGGCTTGGCATTCATATATGGCAGCAGCTCTCCAAAGGAATTTTGTCATTCAGACAGTGATAGGTTCAGTGTCATATTCTCTGTGGCTTAATACAATGTATGTAATTTTTTCTACCACATCTGATGCAAAACAGATAGTTCTTTTTGGCTCTACTATGATGACCTCGAATCCAGGCCTTTTCCATGATACCAGAATCCTGTAGTCTTCAAAATTATGGTAGAGGACAGGCTCACACTGTTTGTTTGTAAAGCCAGTGTCTACAAGTAGCTTAAATACCCTCCACCTCCATTAAATTAATTTTGCTAGCCAATACTCAGTCTTATGCCCCCTAACCTAATTTGGGAGGTTATACCTTACTCATATTCCTGGGGAACGGCATTATGCAGTGAATACACAGCATTGCTTCTGCCACAGAAACACCTTCACTCTTCATATCTCCTTATACTTTTTCAACAGAAGTTCTTAAAAGAGTAAATATCTCCTCTGACGTTGGTTTTTGGATACATCCTTTGAAAATATGCTTTTTAGTCTAGCTACTTGCTTTGATATCTGATATCCATTATCACCTTGAAGTCTCAGACAAAATAGAAAGAGGATTAGTCTTATTTTTAGTATTTCATTTAGATCTCTTAGGTGTTTTAACAAATATTGAGCACAGAACTGCTTCAGAGCTGGAGAATACGTATCTTCCAATTTATAAGACAATTCTGTCTGATAAATTTTGCTACATGAATGTTAAGAGTGTAGAAATCATCAATATATAAAAACATCTCAAAGGTACCTGAGTCATCTGTTCTCTATGTTTATTGTGTAGATTAAATATATCAGAGACTTCAATTTCAGTACAAAAAATATATAGAGGCATACCTCAGAAACATTGTAGGTTCAGTTCCAGACCACCACAATAAAGTAAATATTATGATAAAGTAATTCACACAAACCTTTGGTTTCCTAGTACATATAAAAGTTATGTTTATGCTATAGTATAAATACAGTATTGTTTGTATTTACTCTATAATAAATGTATGAATAATATACACAATACGTTTCATGTCATTCTTATAATATTGTTTGTAATGGTTTCCTAGTACATATAAAAGTTATGTTTATGCTATAGTATAAATACAGTATTGTTTGTATTTACTCTATAATAAATGTATGAATAATATACACAATACGTTTCATGTCATTCTTATAATATTGTTTGTAATGTCTATACAAAATACATTTAAAATTATTCTATTGCTAAAAAAATTCTAATCATCTGAGCTTTCAGTGAGTTGCAATCTTTTTGCTGGTGGGGAGTCTTGTCTCAGGGCTGATGGTTGCTGACCAGTCAGGGTTGTGGTTGTTGACAGTTGAGGTGGCTGTAGCAATTTCTTAAAATAATACAGTAATGAAATTTGCCACATTTATTGACTCTTCCTTTCATGAAAGGTTTTCTGGAGCATGTGAGGTTGTGTGATAGCATTTTACCCACAGTAGAATTTTCCAAATTGGAGTCAATCCTCTCAAATCTTGCCACTGCTGTAAAACTAAGTTTATGTAATGTGCTGAGTCCTTTATTGTCATTTCAACAATGTTCACAGCATTTTCACCAGGAGTAGATCCCATCTTAAGAAATAACTTTCTTTGTTCATCCTTAAGAAGCAAATCCTTATCATTAAAGTTTTATCATGAGTTGTGGCACTTGGGTCACATTGTCAGACTCTATTTCTCATTTTTGTTCTCTATTTCCACCACATCTACAGTTAATTTCCCCACAGCAGTCTTGAACCCCTTGTAATTATCCTTGAGAGGTGGAATCAACTTCTTTCAAACTCTTGTTAATGTTGATATTTTGACTTTCTCCCATGCACTATGAATGTTAATAGCATTAAGAATGGTGAATTCTTTCTAGAAAGTTTCCGATTTACTTTGCCCAGATCTATCAGAAGAATCAGTAGTTGTGGCAGCTATAGGCTTATGAAATATATTTTTTAAATAATAAGACTTGAAAGTCAAAATTTACTCCTTGATCCATGGACTGCAGAATGGATGTGTTAAAGGGCACAAAAACACTGTGAAGCTTTTTGTATATCTCCATCAGAGCTCTTGCGTCATTTTGGTGCATTGTCAGTGAGCAGTGATATTTTGAAAGCTATCTTCTCTCTAATCAGTAGTTCTCAACAGTGGCCTTAATATATTCATTAAATCATGGTGTAAACAGATGTGCTATCATCCAGGCTTTGTTGTTCCCATTATAGAGCATAGGCAGAGTAGATTTAGGAAAATTCTGAAGGCCTGGGATTTTTGGAATGGTAAATGAGCATTGGCTTCAAGTAAAAGTCATAAGCTGCATTAGCCCCTAACAAGAGAGTTCCTCTGTCTTGAAGTCAGGCATTAATTTTTCCTGTCTAGCTATGAAAGTCTTAGATGGTATCATCTTACAATGTAAGGTTGTTTTGTCTACATCAAAAATCTGTTGTTAATTTAGCTAATTTCATCAATTATCTGAGGTATATTTGCTAAGCAAGTTGCTGAAGTTTCATATCAGCCCTTGTTGCTTCATCTTGCACTTTTATGTTAATAGAGATAGCTTTTTTTATTCTTAAATCTCATAAACTAACCTCTCTTAGCTTCAAACTTGATGGGAGTTAGGTTCATGCTCTAAATTAGATTTTGGCTTAAGAGAATGTCATAGCTGATTTGATCTTTTATCTAGTGTATTCAAACTTTCTTTCTCCGTATCTGCAAAAGGGCTGTTCACATTCTTATCATTAGTGTGTTAACTGAAGTAGCATCTGGAATTTTCTCCAAAAACTTCCTTTGCTTCACTACTTGGGTAAGTGTTTGGTGCAAGAGGCCTAGCTTTTGGCCTATCTCAGCTTTCAACATGTTCTCATTAGACTTAATCTTTTCTAGCTTTTGATTTAAAGTGAGAGACCTGCAACACTTACTTTCACTTGAACATGTAGAGGCCACTGTAGGGTTATTAATTGTCCTAATTTCAACATTGTTGTGCCTCAGGGAACATGGAGGCCTAATGAGAGAAAGATAGATGGGGAAATTACCTGTCACTGGAGTAGTCGGGACATTCACATGAACAGAATACGTTTACTGTCTCACATGGGCATGACCCATGGTGCCTCTAAACAATTACAACAGTGACATTCAAAATCACTGATGACCATAACATAGAATAATAATAAAAAAGTTTGAAATATTGCAAGAATTACTCAAATGTGACACAGGGATACAAATTGAGCACATATTGGAAAAAATGATACCAACAGAAGAGCAGTGCAAGGTTACCACAAAGCTTCAATTTGTTAAAAAAAAAGAAAGAAAGAAAGAAAAAAAATTATCTGTGAAACACATTAAAGCAAAGCACAAGAAAATGGGGGTATTCCTGTAAATAGTTAGATTTTACTGATAAAAAATGAAGACATTTGAAAATGCTGTTGGAAAATTTTTCAATCTTACCTGAAAATGTAAAGTGAAAGAAAATATTACTCTAGAAATGTTTTTCAAATTATTAAAGCAGATAAAGGCAGAATGGAACAGTTGAAAGGTATATGTGTGGCTGTCTTGAGCCTACCCTTATATTTTTCTTGGTTCTAAAGTAATTTGAGCAAACTTAGAGCTCCAACAAAGCAGTTTGAGATATCCTGTTATTGTTGATTTTGAATACAAGTACATTAGTGTGATGAACTGGAAAATAAGAGTTAAGGTGTGTTTAGTGCTAATTATATGTACTAATTTTTTATTTTATTTTATTTTTATTTTTTTGAGACAAAGTCTTGCTCTGTCGCTCAGGCAGGAGTGCAGTGGCACAATCTCAGCTCACTGCAACCTCCGCCTCTCGGTTTCAAGTGATTCTCCTTCCTCAGCCTCCTGAGTAGCTGAGGCTATAGGCATGTATCACCACACCTGGCTAAATTTTTGTATTTTTATGGAGACTGAGTTTCACTGTATTAGCCTGGATGGTCTTGATCTCCTGACCTCCTGATCCTCCCACCTTGGCCTCCCAAAGTGCTAGGATTACAAGCATGAGCCACTGTGCCCGGCCTAAATTTTTATACATGGTAAAAATTACTAAATTTTTACCATGTACTAAATTTTTACACATGGTACCTTATTTAATCTACACCTCCATTAATTAAGTACTATAATTATATCATTGAAAAATTAATAAACCGAAGATGTGAGTAAATAAATTATTTGCCTTAGATGTGAACCCAGGCAGTCCAACTCCAAAGCCTACTTTTTAGCCATTTTGTTATGTGATATTTCTCTTAATTCATTTGACATTGATAATACTATAAATCTCAGAAAAATAACTATCTAAATAAAAATTTCATAGCCTCAAAGGGGAGAATCTTTATGTAATACTCTGTGGTTTATATTCTGCTTTTACATGCACATATCTTAGCTAATTTGAACCTCACAAGAATCCCATGAGATTGAATTTTTTATTTTCACCAGACCAACAAGATCTGATGGAAACACCAGAGCTTATCTAAAAGTAAATTTCTCTTACTTTGTGATTCTGCCTCCACAAACATTCACTCACCTGATAAAAAATAGAAGGGGAAAATATGATGTTATTCTCACTGCTAAAACATAAGCTTAGAAGGTAGAATTGCATAGCAGATTGATATAGATGGGATTCCAATAGGTTTTTTAATTTGAACCTTTTGAGTGCTGAGAGTCTGAGTTTCCCACATGTTTTATATTTTTTCTACTCCAACAGGCTGCTGATTTCCCAAAGTTAGAACTTTCTGCAATTCATTTATAAGGCCAGACTTTGATGATAGAAGACTGCTCTAGCCTTAGGTATATTGGCTGGCTGCTTCAGGAAAGTAGAAGTGTACAGGGTTATTCTGGAGATAAGAAGCCTTCTCATCACTGTAAACTTGTACAGAACAGAAAACAAAAGCTTATCTACCATCCAAATCATATACATCTAGTGAAATGCCAAGGCAAAACTTCACACTGAGCCTGATTACATCAAAGTTCCTGGTCAATCAAGTCCCTACTCTTTCCCCAGTTCACTAATCCATACTAACAATCAGAAAGCAAGGAATTGCACTCAGGATTTAATCTTTACTGGTACATAACTTTGAGTGAATGCTTGCCATTTTAAACATCACCTTGTTTATTTGTGAAATGGAAATAATTATCTTTACATCACAATGTTTCAGTCATCAATTTACGTATCATCTACTACCTTATTCAGTATATTTAATACTTATATAATGTTACACGATTACATAATCTCTCTCTGTGTGTGTACACATACATATCCTGCAATCACTGGCTTTGATATATGCACCAATTATCTCAATAAATTAGATATGTTACAGTAATTCTATTTCTGGAAAAAAGCTTACTTAACATGATCTTTCTATACCATAATTTCTATTATTCTAGTATAAACACAACCTTGTTAGAATGTTAGATTCTCCTGTGGAGCTTCAACCAAGACTTAATAAATCAACATTTTCACACTTAAAGTTCAGGTTTATATATTTTTATAAAGACTTATAGACAATTCATACATCCCAAAAGGACTGAGTATATCACCATTGTGCCAATGAGTGACATAGCTCTGGGTTCTGAGACAGGCTTCTCCACTTCACAAAGCAAGTAAAAATTTCTGGATTCAGTGTCTTTAGTTTTATTTTTTGTAGGTACATAGTAGGTTTATGTATTTATGAGGTAGGTGAAATATTTTGATTTAGGGATGTAATGTATAATAATCACATCATGGGAAATGGAATAGCCATCCTTTCAAGCATTTATTCTTTGCAACAATCACTTTTAGTGATTTTAAAATGTACAATTAAATTATTATTGACTGTAGACATCTGTTGTGCTATCAAATACTAGGTTTTATTTATTCTTTCTAATGATTTTTTTTGTAGCCATTAACCATCCCAATGATACAGGAGTTAAGAAGAAATCACTTGGACAGACAGTAAGTAAGGGTATAGGAACCCTTGGTAAGGCTTTTCTTTTTCATAAAAAGCAGCCCCAAATCATTTTCTAACAAAGAGCAGCCTGTAAAGTCAATCTTCAGACATATACAAACAAACTTGCACGTGTGAATGCTGGCAGGAACTAGGGATTAGACATGTTCAAGAAGGTGGCTCCATCTTCCCTTCTCTTTGTCAGCCACATGTACTGTAAGGAGCAGACAAGATGGCGCCAATCAACTGGAAAGTCCATTTGCATAATATTAGGGTGGGGCAACCAGCCTTCCCTGTGCACTATGTAAACATCATACCTGATCCAATCAACTGTGAGCATACACATACATAGGGTAAATCAGACACCACCTCTTCAAACTGGACTATAAAATCCGAGGCATTTGCCACCAGCTGGTCCTTGAGCGAGCTGTTTCTCTTTCTCTTCTCTTCTGCCTATTAAACCTCCACTCCTAACCTCCTCTTGTGTGTCTGTGTCTTAAATTTTCCTGGTGCATGACAATGAACCCCAGGTATATACCCCAGACAACATAGCTGTTTCATAATGGGGACCTCGTTCGGGATACCAAGGTACAACATTCATCAAAACAGTGAATAAAGGAGCAAACTCAAACTGTCCTTTCATTCTGAGGCTCTTGGCCTCCATTTTAGAACCAAATCAAACCAAATACTGGGTTCCCTTTAGCCATTTAAAAACGATTAGCATGACTGCCAGCCTTACAAGACTTGGGGGATAGACTTGCTGGGGAGAACATGGAGAATCCCCCAGCACCCATGGGTGGCTGGGCATATTGGCCATGTTTAAATGAACTTCCTTACACAAGGGACTTAGCTGTCATGTGGGGCTGGAAGAAGTCCTGGGACAACTGAGAATTTCTGGCTGGGGCTACCTCCCACTGTTATCCAAGAGCTTCTGGACTGACCCTAGCCTCTGACTGCCCTGATGGAATGTTGGCCACATGATCTCCAACTTTCCTATTGTAATTTCCTCCTTTCCTGTCTGTGACCATCCATATCTTTTAAACTCTCTGTTTATGCAATGTGTGGGAAGTTTTACAGGAAAATAATCTTGTTTGGCAAGATCAGGTAATATGGTAGTAACTGGGGATATAGCTCAAGGGAAGGTGGCTGTGATTTTCTAGGAATAGAGACCTCCCCACCCAACAGTGATTGTCTCTCTCTGCCCTGGAGATCACATGGCACTTTCAGGTCAATCTCTGCCCTTGGTGTGGAGATCACATGGGACTTCTAGGTCACTCTCTGCCCTTGGTCTGGAGAGCACATGGCATTTCCAGGTCTCTCTCTGCCCTTGGCCTGGAGAGCACATGGCATATCAAGGTCACTCTTACCTTGGTATAGTGAGCATATGGCATTTCAAGGTCAACAGTGCCACCTAGTGGAATAGGAATCCTCTCCGTGAGGCACATTGTAGGTCCTTCACTGAAACACCATAGTTTCCCAATTCTCGCCTCTTTTTGCACCTCTCTGTTAGAAACCAGGCTTCATGCTGCTTGTGTAAATGAGAAAATTTTGACTTCAACAATTAGGGGTAAAATGTCCTCCAAAGCCAAATTTTAGTCTTGATACTGTCCCATGAGCAGGAAAATGGCCATTGGGTCCCTATGTTCTTTTAAGGCACCTATTATGCCTTCAGTTAGAATGGTACTTAATTAGTAGGGGAATTTTAGGTTCAGAAGTTAACCAGAACCATTCTCTAAGGATAAATGCTTTAGCATGGGCTATAATAACAGATATAGAGCTCAAACCAGCACACTCCCTCCATTTAGGAGGGACGTGCAACATTTGCCCTAATGTAACTGTCACATGGTGTCTCCCAAGATCCATTCTTAGGGGAGCCAGGCAGGTCACACAAATCTAGAAAATCAATGGGAAATCACAGGCAGAGGTGATAGAGCCACTTGGGTGAGTGTGACTAATCCCGATCACATAGTTTCTCTGGTTCCATGGCTGGGATCACACCTGCTACCATGAGCAGCACGTTCAACAAGGTGCTGGGACCCAGGAACCACAGAGGGAAAACAGCAGGGGGTACGCCCCCACTGTCTTCCTTTCCATTGTGGGTCACACCAAAAGGAAGGAGACTAAAGGGACTTGGTTTTCTCACTTCTCTTTATCATCTTTGGCCTGTATTCCTCTGGAGTGCGTTCTGAAGCACAAAGATTCCTTTGACCCTGAAACTTCAATTTTAAAAGCGGCTCATTTTCTTCTGCTAAAGGGCATGGGCTTCTCACCGTTTTGAACCATCCAGGCCTGTGGAAGGGACCTATAATTTTAATATTATCCAACAATTAGATCTTTTCTGCAGACGGGTGGGTAAATGTTCTGAGGTACCTTATGTACAGGCTTCTGTTGCTCTGCAAGGCAACCCAGACCTTTCCAAGCATTGCACAATCAACCCAGTCCTTTTAGCAATCATATCGGCAGGCACAAAGGGAATGATTCCCTAAGACTAGAAAAGCAACTTCCAGGGGAACCATCTGAGGCAGCTTTTGAGTGTCCCAGCCCTTCCAGTCCTTCTTATCTGGGGCCACCTCCAACCACGCCTCCAGCTATTCCACCCCCACTATCTCCAAAATATCCCACTCCCCCACCTTTGCTCTTACCCCTACAGGAAATGCCCAATGAAGTTGATGCCACTAGGGTTCGAGTTTCCTTCTCATTGCAGGACCTTAGGCAAATAAAGGGAGACTTCGGCCAATTTTCTAATGTCCCTGATAGGTGTACAAAAGCTTTCCGAAATTTAACTCAGGTATTTGACCTCTCATGGAGGGCTGTTATGCTGCTCCTAAGCCAGACCCTAACTGCCACAGAAAAACAGGAACTCTGCAGGCAGCAGAGAATTTCAGAGATGAGCACTGTGTCTCCTATTGTAGGCCAAAAGCTGAGAGAGAAAATAGGGAAGGCAAAGAAATATGAGAAACACCATTTTCGATAGGAAAAGAGGCAGTACCTCTTGACAACCTTAACTGGAACACCCAGTATGTTCTATGGTGTTTTTCCTTTTTTTCACAGTTTAAAATGGCACTTTTATAATCTTCTTCCGACCTGGGAAAAGTTAATTTCCCTGAACCTTAAAATGGTTGGCTTTGGTGGGACATGGTGGCTCATGCCTATAATCCTAGTATTTTGGGAGGCCGATACTGGTGGATTGCTCAAAGCCAGAAGTTCAAAATTAGCCTGGCCAACATGGTGAAACCCTGTCTTTACTAAAAATACAAAAAAATTAGCTGGGCATGGTGGCAGGTGCCTGTAATCCCAGCTACTCGGAGACTGAGGCAGGAGAATCCCTTGAACTCGGGAGGCAAAGGTTGTAATGAGCTGAGACCATGCCACTGCACTCCAGCCTGGGCAACAAGAGCGAAACTCTGCCTCAAAAAATAAAAATAAAAAATAAAATGCTTGGCTTACAGTTGAGTTAGGGGTAAGGGAACTTAGAATCCTGACATGAGAGCAAAAGACTAAATTTTTTTTTAACCAGTCAAGCTTTTGACTTCTCTCTCTCGAACCTAGAAGCCTGACATGCCAGCAAAAGAGTGCAAGATTTTATTTTATTTTTTACCAGTCAAGTTTTGGCTTCTCTCTCTCTATGCAAACTGGCAAAAGGCATAAGGATCATTGTTTATATTCCCCGTAAAGTTTTAATTAACGAAAAAGATTGGTGAGGTTGGTCTTAAGCTGTAGCCAATATGGCATGCTTTGTGTGTCTTTCTGTATGATTTTGTCAAAAGAAAGGGTAACTTAGTTTGGAATGCAGGTTCACGACCCCATAAGCCTGCTGTTCAAGCTAGTGCAACAAAATGTTCAGTACCAACATGGCTACAGGACTCTATCTTGTTTCAGGTCCTTGCCAACATGACCTGTAACCCCCTGACAATATTTTGTTTCAGTCTCTGCCCTTTTACAATGGTGGCTGTCTCCTTGTGCTAAGTCAGTTCCTGGGTGGGGACCACAAAATCAGATGAGCCGGTTTATCAATCTGGGTGGTGCCAGCTGATCCATCAAGGGCAGGGTTTACGAAATATCTTAAGCACTGATCTTGAGAGCAGTTTAGGTAGGGTCAAAATCTTGTAGCTTCCAGCTGTGTGACTCCTAGGCCATGGCTTCTAATCTTGTGGCTAATTTCTTGGTCTGGTGCCCAGGCAAGAGGGAAGCATATATTAAGAAGGGGCTGTTACTATCTTTATTTTAGACTATTAACTGTAAACCACGCTCCTCCCAAAGTTGGTTCGGCCTACACCCATGGATAAGCAAGGACAGCTTTGGGGCTGGAAACAAAGTGGAGTTGTTTGGGTTAGATCCCTTTCACTTTCTCAGTCACAATTTTCCAATGACAGTTTCAAAAGCTGCTTATCATCCCTTTGAAAATACCTCATACATTCGCAGTTAAGTCATAACCTAACTAAGGCTTGGTGGTTTCACCTGTGAGGTTACTTTTTGTAGAATTCAAAAGCTGAGAATCTTAACTGCTTGGCATGGCTAACATCAAGTAACAAGGGATGTAAAAGGATTTTCTTAAAGAGTGCTCAGCTTAATTCGAAGTGGATATTCAAATTATAGGTGTATTTAAAAAGCCTTTATGTTTTTCTCTTCTTGGATCTTGTTTTTCCGAAAAAACATTTTTTTCCTTCTCAGTCAACTGAATTATTGTCTTGCCACTCTTAATGCACACATGAGAGGCCCTAAGATCTAAGATAACTTCTGGTAGCGTGGGACTCCTTGAGGAAGAACAGAGGAGGCACCATAGACATTGTTTTGGGGAAAAAAAACCCTCCGTTTTCCTCATGAAACCCCAAGAATTAAAAGCAAGATAATTTCCTCTTAAAATCAAAGGCTCTGTTCTATTTTACATTGTGTTATCTGACAGTTTTGAGTTGTGCGGGTATCAAATTCACATCAGGAGAGAGCGTGGTATGTAATAACTAGGTAGAAAATACACTTTAAGGGATGGCTAATAGTAATTATAAATCAGAGATGTACGCTCTTAGTCACCTGAAAGACATGAAAACATTCCCCACGCCCCACTGAGAGATAAGACTCCCACGGCAGATGGACTGATTACAAAATAAGGTGATTTTGGTTTCCTTGCAATGAAATGTGTGACAGAAGCACCATGCTGTCTTCTTCCATAGTATTTCCCTCCCTTTGAGGATCCAAAATTCAGTATAAAATGGCACCCTTAATTTTAGGGATCTGTCTTTGCCTTCAGCTGTGCCTGCTTATCAGGCCCTAAAAATGCATTCTACTGGCGCTGCTCCTCCAGAGGCTCCACCCTGAAGCCAATAATCCAATCAAGAAACTGGCAAATAAAAAATCTTATGAGTGATGAACCTTCTGTCTGTGTTGCTATATATGTGTTTTGTGTAATGTCTACAAAAAGATCTCTAATTGACTGGCTTAAAGAAAAATAAGCACTTAAATAAAATGTATTTTAGTACATGTGATTTTAATCTTTAAGGAATAAAAATAGCCTTAAGGATTATTGGTAAAATGCAATAAAAGTAAAGTGTCATCAAAATGCAAACAGATGGTCTAAATCATACAACTTAGATACTAGTTTGCTAAATGTTCCAAGGTTGTATATTGCCTGCTTTACAGATAGGTATGACCTGGGACACGTGGAGTTAGAAGCTGGGAAAAGTCAGACTTTATCTGCACTTCTGTCTGGTTCCTAGGCGCTACATCTGGTACATAATTAAAATTGCTTACTAATCAGGTTTTTCACCAAAAGTAAAAGTTGCTGAGTTAACAGTGCAACATGTATTTGAGATCACTAAACTGTTTTACATGCAAGGCTTATAAAAACAGTAAGATGTGTTTTTTAGTAAAAGATCATAAGAAAGCATGGAAATGTAAATTTTTCACAAGGATAAGGAATTATCTTAAATTTAATAAGATAAAGCTAAACACTTAGTTGTGGAAAGACTGTAAAAATTAATCTTGCAAAAATATGTAACATTAAATTCAAAAGAGTATTGTATGGTCTTTTCATAAACTGAGCATTGAAATAAAAGCACAGCAAGGTTGTCTTAAGATGCTAATCTGCCCTTTAGCAAAAGAGTTATAAAAGGTTTGCAAAGATTTTACCTCATGGTGAAATTGGTTAAGATTAGATGGAATCTTCTATAAGGTTTCATTTAAACAAATTGGGGTTAATATTAATAAACCGATGCAAAGGTAAATTTGACTTTGAACAGGATTTTCATGTAATAGTAAAGGCTAATAAAAGGTTTTTGCCTTTTGAGTCATTTTTGGCAAAATAAATAATTTATGGCAATTTGAAATTCTATTTCATAACATCAAGTATTTTAAACCTCTAATATTTAACAGGTGTCCCAAATTCAAGCGTCAAGTTTCAAAATTGTCTTTCCTAATGCCTGGTTTTCTGGATGCTTCACAGGACCCCTGAAACATTCAGAAAAGAGGTGAACCAGATTATCTGACATTTTTGGTCGCATAAGATTGCCAAAATGATGTCTAATCTTCTTTAAGTTACATTTTGGTGGATAATACTAATTTATGTTCCAAAACCGTATGAGATTTCTAAAATGTTAATGTCTGAATATATGCTATCAATCATAATCAAGGGTAAAGTTACTGTAAACCACAGAGATAACTAAACTTTGTCAGTTGTGGAAATTTTGTCACTAGATAATTGTTGTCTTCCTTTGTTCCTTCTCAGCAGATGGTTTATAATCAAGCTAGAAGACTTTAATACGTGTTCTCAAATGCAGGTTTCCAATAGCTTCCAAGATTGTAAATTGGAATAGAGAAAAAACACACAGGACTCATGAAGAACTGAAATGTTCATAAATGTCAAGCAAAACAAGATTTAACTAAATGGACAGCACTCAGAAAGTTAAAGCAAACTTTTTGACTTTTGCTTGGAATATTTCTGATCCTTGTTTTGTTTTTCAGGGTCAAGGAAACCTATTTTGAACTTTTTACAGCCTTTAATAGTTGATTAAGGTATATTCCTGTGAACAAAATTTGGAGCATGTTTATTTCTCTCTGCCTGGATCCTCTAGAATTTGGAAACTATCTGAGAGTACTCTTAACTTATGGCAATACAGTTGTTTGCACCAGTGCAATAAGAATCCATTTCACTTTTTCAACAGGATACAATTGGAAAAACTGTTATTTTATCAAGGCTTTGACCCGAAGGGTATATACTTCCTTCTAAGGAATCAATCTTGACTTGAAGAGCCAAGAAAAACCTATCAGGATAACTGACCTCATACCTTGTCTACACAGTCCCTGCACAGGGTTTCTAACCTGTGGTCAATAAAGAATGTCACTTTCTAACAGGTCCAGGAGCTCCAAATTCATCTTGGGACGTTAAGAGAAAAGGATCACCCAACTCACATGTATTTGAGGATATAAATCCACGGCTGGGCTTGTCTTTAAAAGGTTTTTGTCTGAGATTCCTTGAGGAACAGAATTCCATCAAAGACAATCCAAAAGACCTATGTGGAAATAATTATTCTTGCTGCACAGCAAAATAAACTATCATCAGAGTGAACAGAAAACCTACAGAATGGGAGAATTTTTTTGCAATCTATCCATCTGACAAAGGGCTAATATCCACAATCTACAATGAACTTCAACAGATTTTTCAAGATAAAAACAACCCTATTCGAAAAGTGGGCAAAGGATAGAAACAGACACTTCTCAAAAGAAGACATTTATGTGGTCAACAAACATATGAAAAAAAGCTCATCATTACTGGTCATTAGAGAAATGCAAATCAAAACCACAGTGAGATACCATTTCATGCTAGATAGAATGGCGATCATGAAAAAGTCAGGAAACAACAGATGCTGGAGAGGATGTGGAGAAATAGAAATGTTTTTATACTATTGGTGGGAGTATAAATTAGTTCAACCATTGTGGAAGACTGTGGCAATTCCTCAAGGGTCTACAACCAGAAATACCATTTGATGCAGCCATCCCATTACTGGGTATATACCCAAAAGATTATAAATAATTCTACTATAAAGACACATTCACATGTATGTTTATTGCAGGACTGTTCGTAATAGCAAAGACTTGGAACCAATCCAAATCCCCATCTATGATGGACTGGATAAAGCAAATGTGGCACATATACACCATGGAATACTATGCAGCCATAAAAAAGGATGAGTTTGTGTCCTTTGCAGGGTTATGGATGAAGGTGGAGACCATCATTCTCAGCAAACTAACACAGGAACAGAAAACCAAACACCACATGTTCTCACTCATAAGTGGGAGTTGAACAGTGAGAACACATGGACATAGGAGGGGAATATCACACACTAGGGCCTGTCAGGTTTGGGGGACCAGAGGAGGGATAGCATTAGGAGAAATACCTAATGTAGATGATGAATTGATGGGTGCAGCAAACCACCATGGCACGTGTATAATTATGTAACTAACCTGCGTGTTCTGCACGTGTATCCCAGAACTTAAAGTATAATTTGAGAAAACTGTGCAAATGACATGAATAAACATTTTTCAAAAGTAGATGTATACATACAGCCAACAAACATGAAAAAATGTTCAATATCACTAAACATCAGGGAAATGCAAATTAAAACCACAATGAGATACCACCTTAATCCTGCAAAATGGCCATAATAAATTAAAAAAAAAAAAAAAAAAAAAGAAGTTGGCTTGGATTTGGTGAAAAGAGAACACTTTTATACTGCTGGTGGGAATGTAAACTAGTACAACCACTATAGAAATGTGTCTGGAGATCCATTAAAGAACTAAAAGTAGAACTACAATTTGACCCAGCAATTCCACTATTAGGTATCTACCCAAAGAAAAATAAGTCATAATATGAAAAATACACATGCACATACATGTTTAGAGCAGCAGAATTTGCACTTGAGAAGATATAGATACAATTTAAGTGTCCATCAATCAATGAGTGGATAAAGAAAATGTGGTATATATACACCATGAAATACTATTCAGCCATAAAAGGAACTAAAAACTGTCTCTTGTAGCAACTTGGATAAAGCTGGAGGCCATTATTGTAAGTGAAGCAACTCAGGAATGGAAAACTAAATATCATAGGTTCTCACTTATAACTGGGAGCTAAGCTATGAGGGTGTAAAGGGACAGGAATGATATAGTGGACTTAGAGGACTCCTGGGGGAAGTTTAAGAGGTGGGTGAAGGATAAAATACTATATATCGGATAAAGTGTACATTTGTTGAGTAACAGTTGCACCAAAATCCCAGAAATCACCACTAAAGAACTTATCCATGTAACCAAAAACCACATGTATCCCCAAAAGTATTGAGAAGAAAAATTCAAGTTTTGTTACAAAGAAGTTCCCGGAATCTTTGTTCTGAAATATTTCTACAGATTTAGTTTGGTTGGTCCCATTCAAAAATTTGTTAACATTACAAATCATAATGTTTTCTTACATGTTTCCACACATACACATATGTTTTTTGTGTAATCCTATCTGGTTTATCTCATTCCCTTGTTTTATTCTTTTCATTATCAACTTAGTTAAAATTGAATACTTATTTTGCAGCTACTGAATGCTTATTTCTTCTATTGTAAATTATTTTGAGATGAATATATTTATATATAAACCCTTGTCTTTTTTCTTGTTCTTTCCTTAGATTGAACTATTATACACAGAATTCTGAGTCAGAGTTCTGAGGACTTCTGAGAATCTTGGTAAGAATTTTTAAATTGCTTTCCAGAAACCTTAACGATTTGTGTGCCTAACAGCCATGTGTTATAATGCCTGTTTCACTTTATTCTCAGCCATATATTTCATGAAATGTAACTTATTATTCATTCTTTAAGACCTCATGAGACTGTTACATGAAGTATGGAATATTTTTATGAACTCTCATGCAAACAAGTCAGGAACATGGTAGGAAACAGTAGAAATGTAAGTTACATATTGACATTCTTACTCTCCCCATAGCCGATAAATTTGGGGTCAAGATAAATGTGATTGGGTTAACCAAACTTCTAGCACTTCTGATATATCATGAATTAAGCTGCTGTTTGGTGTTCAGAATGACTAATTTAAAAATTAATATTTAGGCAACATAACCATTAGTTTATTGTTTCTTCTGCTGCTACTGGGTACAAATCCTGGCAGTGATTTCCAATAAACTGGAAGCAGAATAAGCAGAAAGTGGAAAATATTTAATGATAGATAAGCATATCAATAAACTGAGGGTGATAGTAGAAGCCTTTCCTGTAGCTTTTGTTTAAATGGTCTTTAGAGTTTTGTAGTAGAAAGTAAGTAGCTCCCTGGGCTGAGCAGTTTCCAGTTCTCAGTTCAGTCATAAACTTGCTCTGCGATTTCAGGCAAAAATGAAAGTATTGTCAGGTCTCAATTTCTTCTCTCTATAAGATTTCTGAAATTTATGTCAGTTTTAAAACATCGTGATCATATAATTCTTATAGATAAGTATGCTATGCAGTCAGACTTAATAAAAAATGAAGATTCACTCTAACCACATTCGTTGCTTGATATTTACATAATTTGTACTTTTTCATGATTACAAGTAATGCTAAGTACTCTTGTATACAGAATTGTATGGTAGATTGTATATATGTATATATAATATATGTGTCTGTTATATGTATATATAATATGTGTCTATTATATGTATATATAATATGTGTCTATTATATGTATATATAATATATGTGTCTATTATATGTATATCTAATATATGTGTCTATTATATGTATATATGTATATGTGTATGTATATCTAATATATGTACATATTATATATACTACATTGATTTGATGGGTCAGATATAATGCATAATTTGTAGGAATATTTTCAGTGAAACTTCCATCTAGAAAGGCTGCTATTTTATACTCTCAACAATAGTGCATTGGGGTACCCATTTTTTACAATTAAATGTTGGATATTATTGAACTTTAAATTTTTTCACCAATGTGATAAGTGAATAGTGCTATCACCTTGCTTTTTAATATTTGTATCATTACTATTTGTAAATGTAAAGCTGAACTTCTTATTTTTGGGACCCATTTGTATTTCTTTTTACAGTAAATTACCTGCTTTACAACCTTTATGCATTTATCTACTGATCTTTATGCAGTTAGGCAGTTGTCTTGTAATGTATATTTGTAGGAGTTTTTCATAGATTGTAAAAATATATATCACACATATTTTTCCATGTGTTTATTTGCATATTAACTTTGTACTTTGTTACAAAAAAATTTAATGCTCAAAAAATTTAAACTTTACTATCTTTTGATTAATTTGAATTTTATTTTAGGAAGGAATGTTCTGCCTTAAGCTATTTGCTTGAGTATTGTTACAGTTGTGTCTATATATATGTGTGTGTATGTGGGGGAGTGGTGGTTGTAGTCAGTCTGGAATGCAATAAATGCTTTCAGATAGAGATAAAATTTGTTCACCAAAAGGAGAGCCCTTTGTTCCATAACCATTTGTAAAATAGTCTGTTTTTACCCACATTATAAAAATAAATACCACTTATTTTAAATACACTTTTATTTTGTATTAAATTTATCCTCTGCCTTATTACTGTTCACTTTCTAAATACACTATTCTTCAGCATTTTTTTTTAAACTAACAGTAGAATTATTTTTTAAGTCCCCATAGGAATTCTTTGAGATTTGATTTGGAATTATCTGAATGCATAGACTGTTTTTGTGAGATATAAAATATTTACAACATCAAATTTGATGACTGAGTGTGGTGGCTCACACCTGTAATCCTAACACTTTGGGTGGCCTAGGTGGGGGGATCGTATGTGCCCAGGTGTTCAAGGCTATAGTGAGCTATGATCACACCACTGCACTTAGCCCAGGCAACAGAATAAGACTCTGTCTCACACATGAACACACACACACACACACACACACACACACACACACACACACACAGAGAGAAACAGAGACAGATAGATAATCCATAAAGAAACGTAAAAATAATTTACATTTATATGTGACTTGTTTTATTTAAGTAAAAGAAAGAGTTTTGTTAATTTTATTTTTTGGATAGTTGTTTGACCTTAACATTTTTAGTAAGCTTATTATGTTTAAGTGCTTTCGTGACTTTCTTTTTATAAAAATGAATATAATTTCACAATATTTTCAAGTTGGTCACTGCTGAGTATTAGGAAATCTATTTATTTTTTATTTCTTTGTATGTAGGGTTCTTAATAAACTTTCTCTTAGTTCTAACTTCCCCAAAACTTTTTTAAGAGACATTATTAGATTTACCTGTTATTTATTTTTGCTTAGATTTACCTTTCATTAAAATTATTTACCATTTTTATGGACATATAATAGTTGTACATATTTATGGAGTACATGTGATGTTTTGATACAAGAATACAATATGTTATAATAAAATCAGGGTAGTTGGGATAGCCATCATTTCAAATATTTATTGTTTCTTCATGTTGGGAACATTCCAAATTCAGTCCTCTAGATTTTGAAAAATAATATAAATTGTTCACTACAGTCACCATATTGTGCTGCTAAACACTCAAACTTATTTGTACTATAACAATTTAACTATATTTTGTTACTCATGAAACAACCCTTCTTTATTCCTTCCTTCCTAGTACCCTTCCCAGCCTCTCGTAACCATCATTCTACTACCTCCATGAGATAATTTTTTTTTTTTTTATAGTTCCCACATATGAGTGAGCAAATGCAATATACTTCTTTCTGTGTCTGGCTTATTTTACTCAAGATAATGTCCTCCAGTTCCATCTTTGTTGTTGAAAGTGACATGGTTGTATAATATTCTATTGTGTATATGTGCCACATATACTTAATCCATGAATCTGTTGATAGATACTTATGTTGATTCCATAGCTTGGCTATTGTGAAGAGTGCTACAACAAACATGGGAATGCAGATATTTCTTTAATTTACTAATTTTTTTTGGATACATACTTAGCAGTGGGGTTGCTGGATCATACGGTTGTTTTATTTACAGGTTTTTGAGGAACCTCCATACTGTTCTCCATAGCATCTGTACTAATTTTCTTTTCTTTTCATTTTTTTTTTTTTTTTTTTTTTTTTTTTTTTTTTTGTTGAGACAGAGTCTTGCTCTGTTGCCTAGGCTGGAGTTCAGTGGTTGCCATCTCAGCTCACCACAACCTCCGCCTCCTGAGTTCAAGCGATTCTCCTACCTCAGCCTCATGAGTAGCTGGGATTACAGGCACGTGCAACCATACCAGCTAATTTTTGTATTTTTAATAGAGATGGGGTTTCACCATGTTGGTAAAGCTGGTCTTGAACTCCTGACCTCGTGATCCACCCGCCTCGGCCTCCCAAAGTGCTGAGATTACAGGCGTGAGCCACCACACCTGGCCATCCGTACTAGTTTTCATTCCCGCCAACAGCGTGCAAGGGTTCTTTCTCCTTTCTCCATATCCTCATCAGCATCCATTATTATTTGTCTTTTTGACAAAATTAATTTTAACTGGAGTGAGGTGATATCTCATTGTGGTTTTTATTTGCATTTCTCTTGTGATTAGTGATGCTGAGCATTGTTTTATATACTCGTTAGCCATTTGTATGCCTTTTGCTGAAAAATGTCTATTCGGATAGTTTAACCATTTTATAATTGTGTTATAGGTTTTTGTTGTTGTTGTTTGCTATTGCATCATTGGCATTTCTTATGTCTCTTGGTTATTAATTACATGTCAGTTGAATAGTTTACATAAGTTCTCCCATTCTGTAGGTTGTATATTTATTTTTTGATTGTTTCTTGTGCTGTTCTGTAGGTATTTAGATTGATGATCCCATTTGTCAATTTTTGTTTTGGTTGCCTGTGTTATTGAGAAATCTTTGTCCAGACCAATGTCCTGAAGCATTCACTAAATGCTTCCTTCTAATAATTTCATACTTTCAAGTGTTGCATGTAGGAGTTAATCCATTTTGATTTTATTTTTGTATATAAGAGAAGTCTGGTTTTATTCTTCTGCATATGGATATCCAGTTTTTTTCAGCATTATTTGTTGAAAAGACTATCCTTTTCCTGATGTATGCTATTGGCATTTTTGTCAAACATGAGTTGACTGTAAGTGAATAAATTTATTTTTGGGTTTTCTATTCTGTTCCATTGTTCTATCCACCTGTGCTTATGCTAGCACCATGCTGTTTTGATCACTGTAGCTTTGTAGTATAATTTGAAATCAAGTAATGTAATGACTCTAGCTTTGTTCTTTTTGCTCAGAATTACTTTGACTATTAGAGTCTTTGTTGTTTCACATAGATTTTAGGATTATTTTTTCTACTTATGTGAAGAATATCATTGATATTTTGATAGAGATTACTTTGGATATGTAGATTTCTTTGGATAGTATGGACGTTTTAATGATAGTGAGTCTTACAATTCATGAGCATGCGATATCTTTCCATTTTTGTGTCCTCCTCAATGTTTTTCATTAATATTTTATAGTTTTAATTGTAGAGATCTTTCATTTCTTTGGTTAAACTTATTTTTAGGTACTTTATTTTTTGTCATAGCTATGATAAATGGGATTATTTTCTTGGGTTCTTTTTAGATTGTTTACTGTCAGCATATATAAATGCTACTGATTTTTGTAAGTTGATTTTATATCCTGCAACATTACTGAATTCATTCGTCAGTTCTAACAGGTTTTTGATGGACTTTTAAAGGATTTTCTAGATGTAAGATTATATTGTCTGCAAATAAGAATAATTTAACTTTTTTCTTTCCCATTTAAATGCCCTTATTTCTTCTTTTCATCTAATTGTTCTGAGTAGGACTTCCAGTACTATGTTGAATTAGAGCGGTGAAAAGTGAGCATCTTCGTTTTGTTCCATAGCTTAGAGGAAAGGCTTACAGTCTTCCTTCATTCAGTCTTATACTAGCTATGAATTAGTCATATATAGCCTTTATTGTATTGAGGTATCTTCCTTCTATTTCCAGTTTATTGAGAGTTTATTATGAAAATATGTTGAATTTTATCAAGTGATTTTTTGGTGTTTATTGAACTGGTCCTATGGTTTTTGTCCTTTATTCTGTTGATGTGGTGTATTATGTGTATTGATTTGCATATGTTGAATCATCCTTGTGTCCCTGGGATGAATACTACTTGATCATGATGAATGGTCTTGTTAACATTTTGTTGAATTCAGTTTGCTAGTATTTTGTTAAGGATATTTGCATTTTTGTTCATCTGAGATATTGGCCTGTGACTTTCCATGTGTATGTGTGTGTGTGTGTGTCATCTGTGTGTCTGTCTCGTATTGGTATCAGGGTAATGCTGGCCTTGTAGAATTAATTTGAAATTTCCTCTCCTTACTTTTTTGGAAAAGTTTGAGAAGGGTGCATATATATTTATATTTCTTATTTTTCTCTTACTGAATAGTTCCCTTTATCATTATAATATGACTTTCTTTGTATCTTTTTTCAGTTTTTAATCTTAAATTCTATTTTACCTGCTGTAAGTATAGCTACTCTTGCTCCTTTGGTTTTCATTAGAATAGAATATATTTTTTCCATTCCTGTCATTTTTAGTCTATGTATATCTTTATAGGTAAAGTGAGTTCCAGTTTTTTAGGTAGCATATAGTTGCATCTTGTTTTTATTTATTCTAGCACTCTATGTCTTTTGTTTGGAGAATTTAGTTTATTTATATTTAATGTTATTGTTGATTGGTCAGAACTTACTATTGCCATTAAAAATTGTTTTCTGGTTGTTTTGTTAGTTCTCTCTTCCTTTATTTTATTTTTTTCTTCATTTGTGTATAAGTTATCTTCTTTGATAGAATGTTTAAATTACCCTGTGGCTTGCAAAAAGCATCTTATAATCAATCATTTGTTAAGATGATAACAACTCTGATCACAAAGAAAGAAAAAAAGAAACAAGCAAAGAGAAAACTAAAAATCTCCCTGTTTGAACTCCATCCCCATCAGTTTTGGAATTTTTGTTGTCTCTATATTATTTATGTTATATCTCTCTTAACAAATTGTTATAGTTATTATTTTTGATAGGTTTGTCATTTAGTATTCATACTAAAGATATGAATGATGTACATATGGTGATTAGAGTATTCGAGTGTGTGTACTTGTTGATTTACTTACTTTTACATGAGTTATATGCCACCAAATGATTTCTTGTTTTACATTGTCATCCATTCTTTCAGACTGAAGTACTCTGTTTAGCATTTCTTATATGACAGGTTTGGTGTTGATGAAAGTCCTCATGTCTAAAAGTTTTAATATAGACTTTATCCCATGCCTGATGGAAGGAACAAGTTTTGAATTATGTTTGAATCAGAAATAAGCTAGAACTACCTCATTCTAAGGATCTTTGACTATTGGGGAGAAAGCAGATAAAATTTTCTTCCTTTTCTTATTCAGAAATGATAGGGAGGTTGTAGATATGTACAATGTAGCTATAGACAAAGGTGGAGATGTATTGTTTAGAAAAACAATGTAACTTAAAAATAATACATATTTATTTTGATTCTATTTAAATGTTATAGTTTGCTAGGGCCCCCATAACAAAGGATACTGAGTGGTTTAAACAATAGACATTTATTATCTCACAGGTCTGAAGACTTGAAGTCTAAGGTTGTTAAGGTGTTGGCAGGGACATAGCTACTGTGAAAGTAATAGAAAAAGATCTGTTTAAGGTCTTTCTCCTAGCTTCTGATTGTTTCTTGCCTTAGGGTAGCATAACTCCAATCTTCATATGGTATTCTCCGTGTTCATGTGTTTGTCATGTCGCATGGTGCCTTTTTTATAGGAGCACCAGTTATACTGTACTAAAGATTCACCCTGCTCCAATATGATTGAATTTTAACTATTACCTGTGCAGCAGCTTTATCCCCAAATAACATCGTATTTTGAGTTACTGAAGGCTAGAACATCAAAATACAAGCTGTAAGGAACACAATTAAATCTACAATAGTGAAGAATAACACAAATTTCATAAACTGGTACTATTTCCATTAAAATACTATATTTAATGGGAAAACAAAGGAGAATTCGTAAGTCTAAGCAATTCTCTCATGTGGAGAATGCAAATGTTATATTGCAGCAACTTAACACTTTTTATTTTAGAAATACAAAAGTAAAGCTTGTCAAACGAGAGTTTTTAATATCTTTACACTGAATTGACAAAAAGTATCATAAATGCAAGTTTGCCCTTTAGAGTTTTAAGGAAGACATTTTCATATTTGTTGAGAAATTGCATGAAGCTTATTTATCAACCAAACAAAGCTGTCTATGTAAATATGTTTTCCTTTTCTCAAAGTAAGATTGTAAATAGCACAGAATCTATATAAGCAAAGTATTAGTGGATCCATAAAGACAACTTTTTCTCTGGCAAAATTTGTCTTAAGTGTTTTTTTATATCAAAGTTGGTAAAATTAGATTATATATAGTTTTTTTTATATTTTCTCATACAAAGGAAGATAAATTTTAAATCCAGCACATATTAAAAATTGTATATATTGTTTTTCTCAATCTGCATTTTTTTTGGCTTAGAAATTACGAAGGGTAGTCAGAAAAAATAACAATGATAGTAGGCGTAATGGGCTAAATAATGACCCACCAAAGGAATTCATATTTTAATCTCCAGGATCTGTGAACATATGACTTGGCAAAAAAGAAAAAAAAAAAAAGTGCCAAAAAATCAAGGACACCTCCAGCAGTACCTGTGTACTTTGTCAGGGAAGTAATAGCCTTCCCACTGAAATTCCTCCTTGTGCAAAACTATGTCACACAGACAACCTTACATTTGAAAATGCTAAAACATCAGTTTTAGCTTTTTTAGCATTAGGATAGAGACAGGTCAAGAATAAAGGGGTTTTATAATAATTGCTGGGTCAACTGGTATATATTTGCAGCCAAATAAATCTGAGAGAAAATAAAAAAAAGAAGATGTTCATTGACTTGTGATTCATGATCACAAATGACATTTGTTTTCATTAGTTTAACTGTACCCATATTTTTAGTAGGTCAAATGACCACACAGAGACAGTTTTATGACATTTTTTGAGGAATCATAGATAAATAAATAACCTTTTTTAAAAAAGTGGAAGTAACATGGGCCATGATGAATAACTATTAGTACACAATTTCCACAATTTGTTCTTCTCTAGATTATGATTCATAATTGAGGCTGGAAAATATTTATACCTATTAAAAGTAAGCTGAATTATATGAGGGATAAAATAAAAGCACATATATAAATAATTTCAATGGATAATTAGGAGAATATTCTAATACAGAGTGATAATCAAAGCCCACAGAAATTAGAACAAATATTCAGGGTGTTTACTGTTTGAGAGGTAGTATCTTAGGTACAGTGGATACAATTTTTAATAGTATAGCTATGACTTCTGCTGTTTCTTAGCTTCTTGTTCAGTGGAACAATTAGAGCAATAGCACCATTTTAGAAAGTTATACAAAAAAATTGTAATGTAGGCATTATGTGTTTCATTTTTTTTTAAAGAAAAAAATGAGACTTAGGAGAAAAAGTGACTTAGAAAATGGCACAGAGTTTGAAAACAATCAAATATGAGTTAAATATGCCTCAACAACCATCTACTACATTGTTCTATATCACCAGCCAGCATTAAACTTATAGTAAAGCGTAGTTACATAAATTTTACCCCATTAAGAGGTTTTCAGCCCCTAGCATAGTACTGCACATATCAGCCAAATGGTCTAAAACTTATTTATTAACATCCCTGAATCTTGATTTTGTCATTTATAAAATAGGCAATCATGACTTTCTTGTGAAATTACTAGAAGGTCTTGATAAGAAAATACATATAATGAACTTTATTATATCCCCTAGCAGAAATGCATTTGTGTTGTAGTCCTGGATGTCAAAAGTCCAAAATGAATCTCAAATCAAGGTGTCGGTAGGGCTGAATTTCCTCTGGAAGTTCATTAATTATAGCTAGTTTGTGATTAACATTGAGATTATAAACTTTATGAAGGCAGGGGCTTGTTGTTAGTTTTCTTTAACATGAACATAGAGTCATGAATGCAACAAGGACTCTACACAAATGAGACTGGCCATTTTCTGTTTAAGAAAAGTAAACAAACATTTACATGAATATAAACAAATCACAGTTTTCATTTTATATTAAGATTCTATTATTAATAATCCAATACATATAGAATAAAGCAGTGATTACCAATTGTTTACTGATTATACAATTGGCCAAAAAGGAAAAAAAGAAAAACAGCTATTTTTATAAAGAATATATAAATGTTGGCACTCTTACTCTGATCATGGTATTGTTAATATGAGCATGATATGAAAAACTTTAAAAGGCGTATTTCTTTTTTGAACCCAACCACTAACAGTTTTAGGCATTTGCTCTAAGGAAATTATCGGAACTTCCATATCATAGTTTACATGTAAGAATGTTCTTTATAATAATATATAAATACTGATGTATTGGGAACTGCCTAAATACTCCGAACTATACTATTAAGCAGTGATTTTTTATTGTAAATAGATTGCCTTCTTGATTTGACTCTCAGCTTTACTGATAGAAAATACAATCAGTAAATAGTGATGATTATTCCATACAAAATACTACTATACAGCTATGAAGAGAAATTATCTCAATAAATAATTACAAGAACATTTTTCAAATAAGTGAAAAAGAGCACATGTATTCAGCTACACAGCCACTATGGAAATCATGGCTGTATTTGTAAAAGTCAAGAACTTTATCAACAAAAATCTGTAATGTTGAGAACCTGTATTAGTTTCTTATTGCTGCCATTACAAACTCCCATAAACAGAGTGGCTTAAAACAATGCAAATTTATTTGTGTTGTAGTTCTGGAGGTCAAAAGTCCAAAATGAGTCTTAAATCACAGTGTCAACAAGGACTGAATTTCTTCTGGAAATTCTAAGAGAGAATCTATTGCCTTCCCTTTTCCAGTTTCTAAAGACTACCCCTACTCCTTGGTTCATGGCTCTATTCTTTCATCTTAAAATCTAGTAACATCAGGTTGAATTATTTTGCCTCCCTCTTTCACTATTAATGACCCTTGAACTTATGTTGGGCCCATCCAGATAATCCAAGACAATCTCTTCACTTTAAGGTCATCTGAATTACATTTTAATTATATGTGCAACCCTAATTCTCCTTTGCCATGCAAGTTAACATGTTTGCAGTTTCTGTGGATAATAACATAATCAGCTTTGTGGAGGTCATTATTTTGCATAACACAGACCCCTAGATGACTTTAGCGTGATTACATGTGGAGCTAAATAAAACTCATGGAGGTCATAAGAGTGATGGCTAGAGGCTAAGGATGGTGAGGCATAACATTGTGAGGCTTGTATCGTAAGACAGAACTTGGTACAGAAGGGCCAAACTGCTTGGTATCAATGACATTGGTGTACCATGTTTATTGCAGTGCTTGTTGCTGGAGGTATATAGTGTCTGCCACTAGATGGCTGGACTCTGAGGTTTGAGAGGCCAACCCATACTTAAAAGTACTGGAATAAAGTGACGTCTCTGTATTACACTGTTGAACCTCTAGTTTTCCAAAACATAATAGCCAGAGTAGCAAAAATTTTAGAAAATAAGACCCTTACAATCCTTTAGTTTCCTTTGCTGATGATGTAATACAAATAATAGATTATTCCAGAACATTTGCAACGTTCCTGGTAGTATTCCAAATACTTTAAATAAACAAAATTGTTTAAGTTTTCAAGAACCATTGGAGGCAGAATAGTTAGAAACAGTAAGTTTGAATAACTTGTGTGATACTCTATTACAATTGTTTAAATCTATGTGTTTTTAAGAGTGTGAGTTCTCATCTCTACCCTTTCTCTCTTCAGGAATTCTTCCTTTACTATATGTGCTTTTTCAGAGTTTTGAATTGCTATAAGTAGATAACTTCCAGAAGGAAGAAATGGTACTTTCTGCCAATATTGGCATTTACAGATGTTAATATGTGTTGAGTAAACCATTATAGTAACATTGCTTATACAACAAACTGCTGAAGTGAGATACAACAATTACAGTTAGGTATCATATCATCTGGAAAGTCTTCCCTGCACTCTGCCATACATAATCTGGACATTTTTATTTAGTTATTTTCTCCCAGAGTGCTGTGGACAGTAAATTTCCAAGAATTTATAACAGTGTTATATTTACCTATTTACTTGGCTCTTTATAGTATGTGATTCTCAATCAAACCATATAATTTACAGTGTATTACCTCTTGTACATCTAGCATGTTCTATAGTGCCTGGAGTATAGTTGATACTAAAAAAAACTTCTTAGTGAAAGAATGTAAATGAGTAACTGATGGGTCCCAGGAAGTGTTTTTTATATAAGAATAATTTTTGGCCTCACAGGAGAAGATTGTGGCAGTGTTCACTTCTCTTCTGTTTTTTGAAAGATTTTGAATAGATTTGATGCCAATTCTTCCATATATTTTTGGTATAATTCAACAGTGAAGCAAACTGGGCATGTGCTTTTCTTACTTGGAGGCTTTCAAACATTGTATTCCATTTTATTTTATTGATATAGGGCTATGCCTGTTTCTTACTGAGTGATATTTGCGTCTTTTAAGGAATTTGTCTATTTTATTTGTCTTAAAATTTATTGGAATGAACTTATTGACAAGATTATCAAATATTTTACAGCATTGTCAAATTAAAATTTATGTATCACACAATTTGGTCATTTTTATTTTCTTTATAAATTTATACAACTGTTAGCGAAATCAATTTTAAAATATTTTCATCATTCTCAAAAGAAAACCTGTACCCCTTAACAGTTATTCTCCATTCCCCATCCAAACCCCTCAGCCCTAGACAGCTATAAATTTATTTTCTGTTTTGTAGATTTACCTATTCCAGACATACGTTAAAGATGGAATCACAGTATGTCATTTTCTGTGACTGCTTCTTTGAATGCTTCTAGCATAATGTTTTCCAGATCCACCTATATCATAGTATGTATCAATGCTTTACTCCATTTTATAGCTTGGATGATAGTCCATCAATGGATATATCAGTTCTCTTTTGACATTTGAGGTGTTTCCATGATTTGCTATTATACATAGTGCTGTTATGAAATTATGTGTACAAGTTTTGTGTGGACATATGTTTTTATTTCTTTGGGGTATGCACCGCAGAGTGAAATTGATGTATCATATGCTAAGTCTATATTTAACCATTTGAGGAACATCCAGAATGTTTTCCAAAGCAGCCTCACCATTTTACATTCCCACCACCAGTGTCTGAGGATTGCAATTTCTCCTCATTCTTGCCAATACTTATTATCTGTCTTTTTTATTTTAGTCATCATAATAAAAGTGAGATAGTATCTCATGTGGTTTTCGTTTGCATTTTACAGTTGCTGACATTGGGTATCTTTTCCTGTTTTTAATGGACTTTTGTAGTAATATACTTCATAGATAAATGTTTACAGATCCTCTGCCTACATTCTAAATTGTTTGTATTTGTGTGATTGAATTATAAGAGTTCTTTGCATATTCTAGATATAATTCTCTCATCAAATATGTTATTTGAAAATATTTCTCCTTTCCTGAGATTGTCTTTTAGCTTTCTTTATGATATATGTTTTGTTTCTAATGGTAAAAACTTCTGAGGCAAAAAGTTGTTAATTTTAGTGAAGTCTAATTAATCTATTATTTGTTAGTTGGTTGTACTTTTAGTGTCTTAGCCTTTACTCAAGCTAAGGTCATGAAGATTTATTCTCATATTTTCTTCTAAGAGTTTTATAGAGTTTTAGTTCTTATAGTTAGTTCTATGATCTATTTTTATTTAATTTGGTGTGTGGGATGACTCCCATCTTCATTCTTTTGCATGAGACTATCTGATTGCCTCAGAATGGTTAGTTGAAAAGAATAGTATTTGATCCTATCGAATTTTCCTGGCACCTAATCGAGAAGTAATGGGCTACAAATGTTAAGCATTGTTTCTGAACTCCCAGTTCTTTTCCATTGATCTTTATAACTATCCTTGTGCCAATAACATTCTGTCTTAATTACTGTAACTTTGTGGTGAATTTTGAAATTGGCAATTGTGGCTTCTTCAATTTTTTTCTTTTACAGGTTGGCTTGGCTATTCTGGCTCCCCTGAATTTCCATATAAGTTATAGGATCAGCTTGATAAATTCTGCAAGGAAAGTATTTGGGATTTTGATGGAAAATGCATTGACATTACATCAATTTCAGGATTTTTGCCATTTTAATAATAATATCTTGCAGTCCATTAATGTGATTAACATAAGATGGCTTTTCATTTACTTAGGTCTTCTTTATTTCAATTATTTCACACCCAAGTGTGCATGTGTATGTATGTGTATTTGTTTTCAGTGCCTTGTACTTCTTTTGTTAATTTCTAAATTTATTTTTATTCCAAGTTTTATCCTTTTTCATTGTTTTGCTAATGAGATTATTTTTGAAAATATCACTTTTAGATTATTCATTGCTATTGTGTGGGATATAATTGATTTTTAGATACTGATTTTGTATCCTGCAGTCTTGCTGAACTCATTTATTAATTGTATGGTTTTTAAAGTAGACTCTCTTTTTTATGCCTAAGATTATGTCATTTGGAATGTTGACAGCTTTATTTCTTTCTTTCCAATCTGGGTGCTTTTAATTTATTTTTCTGCCCTAATTGATCTGCCTAGAGCTTCTCAGGACAATATTAAACAGAACTGTGAAGAATATAGATCTATATATTTTTCCTGATCCTAATGAGAAAGTATTTTGCATTTCATGGTTAGGTAGAATGTTACCTGTAGAGTTTTCATATATGTCTTTTATAAAGTTGAGAAAAATCTCTTTATATTCCAAGTTCACTTAGTGTTTTGGATTTCTTTTTTTTTTTTTTTTTACACAATGTCTCACACTGTCACCCAGGCTGGAATGTAGTGGCACAATCATAGTTCACTGTAACCTCAAATTCCTGTGTGCTGAAGTTATCCTACTGCCTCAGCCTCCCAGATAGCTAGGACTAGAAGAGCATGCCACCATACTTAGTTAGTTTTTAACATTTTTTTGCAGAGAAGAGGTCTCACCATGTTGCCAAGCTGGTCTCAAATTCCTGGACTCAAGCAATCCTCCCACTTTGGCCTCCAAAGCACTTGGATTACATGTATAAGCCAGCATGCCAAGCCGGATTCTTTTTCAAATTATTTTTCTGCATTTAATAATATGACTGCGGTTTCTAACCTTTATTCTATTGATATAATGTGTTATATTAATATATTTTTACATGTTGAACCAATCCTACATTTCTGGGATGAATCTCAGTAGTCATAGTTTATAATCTTCTTTTATGTTTGTTGGAATTGATTTGCTTATGTTTTCTTGAGGATTTTTGTATGTATATTCATAGGAGATGTGTTCTATAGTTTCCTGTTATATTTTTGTCCAGTTTCCACATCAGGGTATTACTTGCTTCATAGAATGAGCTGGTTGTGTGTTCTCTTCTATTTTTGAAAGAGTTTATCAATAATTGACGTTAATTCTTAATTAAATGTTAGGTAGAATTTTCTAGTGAAGCCATTTGGGCTTGGACACTACTTTATGGTATGGCTTTTAAATTCAATCTCTCTATTTTTACAGGTCTGTTCAGATTTTAAATTCTCCTTGAGAAAATTTCAGAAGTTCGTTTCTTTTAAGAACATGGCTTATTTAATCTAGGTTACCTAATTTTATCACTACATACTTGTTCATAGTTTTCCCTAGTAATCCTTTGTGTTCCTTAAGGTGGTAGTGATGTCCCATCTTTCATTTTTGGTTTTAGAAAGTTAAGACTTCTCTTTCTTCTTAGTAAATGTAGCTAATAGATAATCAATTCTATTGACCTTTTTAAATAACTAACTTGGAGTTTCATTGGTTTTCTTTATTGATTTTCTATTCTGTTTTATTATTTTCTTAACTTTAATTAAATACTTAACTTAGTATTTCTTTCCTTTGAATGTTTTATGTTTTGTTTGCTCTTTTTGTCCAATGTTTTAAGGTGCAAGATTAAGTTATTGATTTGAGATTTTTTTCCATTAGTTTAGATATTTACAGCTACAAATTTTTCTTTATGCACTGATTAAGCCACACAAATAAATTTTAGTTTGTCACAATTTTCATTTTAATTCATCATAATATTGTTTCTCTAGCAATTTTCCATTTGATTTATTATTTGAAATGTTCATTAAGAGTATATTGTTTAATTTTTACATATGTATGAACTTCTAAATTTCTTTGTTATTGATTTCTAAGTTCATACCACTGTGATTGACAAACATGCTTCATCCCAATCCTCTTAAATTTATTCAGGCTTGTCTTACGGTCTATCCTAGATATGGTTTATTCTAGAAAATGTTCAGTATACACTGGGAAAGAACGTATATACTGTTGCTGTGTAGTAGATTGTTTTATACATATCTCTCATGGCTATTTGGTTTACAGTGTCTTCTTGGTCTTTACTTCTCCTGTTGATTAGTTGCCTACTTGCAACTTTTTCTATCCATTATTAAAAGTGAAGTGTTAGTATCTCCTACTAATGATTTTAATTGTGTATTTCTAACTTCAGTTGCCAGTTTTTGTTTCATGAACTTAGGGATTTTCTTGTTAGGTGCATGTAGACTCATGATTTTGAAATATTTCATATGGGTTAACTATTTTATAAATATAAAATGTCCCTTTTAACTGTAGTAACATTTTTTGCTTTATTTATTATTATTTCTTTATTATACTTTAAGTTCTAGGGTGCATGTGCACAACTTGCTGGTTTGATACATAGGTATACATGCGCCGTGTTGGTTTGCTGCACCCATCAACTCATTATTTACATTAGGTATTTCTACTAATGCTATTCCTCCTTCAGCCCCCCACCTCCTGACATGTCCCAGTGTGTGATGTTCCACGCCCTGTCTCCAAGTGATCTCATTTTTCAGTTCCCACCTATGAATGAGAACGTGCGGTATTTGCTTTTCTGTCCTTGCAATAGTTTGCTAAGAATGATGGTTTCCAGCTTCATTCATGTCCCTGCAAAGGACATGAACTCATCCTTTTTTATGGCTGCATAGTATTCCATGGTATGTATGTGCCACATATTCTTAATCCGGTCTATCATTGATGGACATTTCAGTTGGTTCCAAGTCTTTGCTATTGTAAATAGTGCTGCAATAAATGTGTGCATGTGTCTTTATAGTAGAATGATTTATAATCCTTTGGGTATATACCCAGTAATGAGATTGCTGAGTCAAATGGTATTTCTACTTCTAGATCCTTGAGGAATCGCCATACTGTCTTCCACAATGGTTGAACTAATTTACACTCCCACAAACAATGTAAAAGCATTCCTATTTCTCCACATCCTCTCCAGCATCTGTTGTTCCCTGACTTTTTAATGATTGCCATTCTGACTGGCTTGAGATGGTATCTCATTGTGGTTTTGATTTGCATTTCTCTAATGACCAGTGATGATGGGCATTTTTTCATGTGTCTGTTGGATGCATAGACGTCTTCTTTTGAGAAGTGTCTGTTCATATGTTTTGCCCACTTTTTGATTTTTTTTTTGTGGTAAATTTGTTTGAGTTCTTTGTAGATTCTGGATATTAGCCCTTTGTCAGATGGATAGATTGCAAAAATTTTCTCCCACACTTTAAGTTGTCTGTTCACTCTGATGGTAGTTTCTTTGGTTGTGCAGAAGCTTTTTTGTTTAATTAGATCCCATTTGTCTATTTTGGCTTTTGTTGCCATTGCTTTTGGTGTTTTAGTCATGAAGTCCTTGCCCATTCCATTGCCTAGGTTTTCTTCTCGGGCTTTTATGGTTGTAGGTCTAACATTTAAGTCTTTAATCCATCTTGAATTAATTTTTGTATAAGGTGTACGGAAGGGATCCAGTTTCAGCTTTCTACATATGGCTAGCCAATTTCCCCAGTACTGCTTATTAAATAGGGAATCCTTTCCCCCTTTCTTGTTTTTGTCAAGTTTGTCAAAGATCAGATGGTTCTAGATGTGTGGTGTTATTTCTGAGGACTCTGTCCTGTTCCATTGGTCTATATCTCTGTTTTGGTACCAGTACCATGCTATTTTGGTTACTGTAGCCTTGTAGTATCGTTTGAAGTCAGGTAGCATGATGCCTCCAGCTTTGTTCTTTTTGCTTAGGAATGTCTTAGCAATGCAGACTTGTTTTTGGTTCCATATGAACTTTAAAGTACTTTTTTCCAATTCTGTGAAGAAAGTTATTGGTAGCTTGATGGGGATGGCATTGAATCTATAAATTACTTTGGGCAGTGTGGCCATTTTCATGATATTGATTCTTCCTATCCATGAGCATGGAATATTCTTCCATTTGTTTGTGTCCTCTTTTATTTCATTGAGCAGTGGTTTGTAGTTCTCCTTGAAGAGGTCCTTCACATCCCTTGTACTTTGGATTCCTAGGTATTTTATTCTCTTTGTAGCAGTTGTGAATGGGAGTTACTCATGATTTGGCTCTCTGTTTGTCTGTTAACGGTGTATAGGAATGCTTGTGATTTTTGCACATTGATTTTGTATCCTGAGACTTGGCTGAAGTTGCTTATCAGCTTAAGGAGATTTTGGGCTGAGATGATGGGGTTTTCTAAATATACAATCATGTCATTTACAAACAGCAACAATTTGACTTCCCCATTTCCTAATCGAATACCCTTTATTTGTTTCTCTTCCCTGATTTCTCTGGCCAGGACTTCCAACACTATATTGAATAGGCATGGTGAGAGAGGGCATCCCTGTCTTGTACCAGTTTTCAAAGGGAAGGGAATGCCCATTCAATATGATATTGGCTGTGGGTTTGTCATAAATAGCTCTTATTATTTTGAGATACATTCCATCAATACCTAGGTTATTGAGAGTTTTTAGCATGAAGGTTGTTGAATTTTGTCAAAGGCCTTTTCTGCATCTATTGAGATAATCATGTGGTTTCCATCGTTGGTTCTGTTTATGTGATGAATTACATGTATTGATTTACATATGTTGAACCAGCCTTGCATCCCAGGGATGAAGCCCACTTGACCGTGGTAGATAAGGTTTTTGATGTGCTGCTGGATTCAGTTTGCCAGTATTTTATTGAGGATTTTTGCATCGATGTTCATCAGGGATATTGGTATAAAATTCTCTTTTTTTGTTGTGCCTCTGCCGGGCTTTGGTATCAGGATGATGTTGGCCTCGTAAAATGAGTTAGGGAGGATTCTCTCTTTTTCAATTGATTGGAATAGTTTCAGAAGGAATGGTACCAGCTTCTCTTTGTACCTGTGGTAAAATTTGGCTGTGAATCCATCTAGTCCTGGACTTTTTTTAGTTGGTAGGCTATTAATTATTGCCTCAACTGCAGAGTCTACTATTGGTCTATTCATAGATTCAACTTCTTCCTGGTTTAGTCTTGGTAGGGTGTATGTGTCCAGGAATTTATCAGTTTCTTCTAGATTTCCTAGCTTATTTGCATAGAGGTGTTTATAGTATTCTCTGATGGTAGTTTGTATTTCTGTGGGGTTGGTGGTGATATCCCCTTTATCATTTTTTATTGCATCTATTTGATTCTTCTTTCTTTTCTTCTGTGTTAGTCTTGCTGGCGGTCTATCAATTTTGTTGATCTTTTCAAAAAACTAGCTCCTAGATTCATTGATTTTTTGAAGGGTTTTTTGTGTCTCTATCTCTTTCAGTTCTGCTGTGATCTTTGTTATTTCTTGTCTTCTGCTAGCTTTTGAATTTGTTTGCTCTTGCTTCTCTAGTTCTTTTAAATGTGATGTTAGGGTGTCAATTTTAGATCTTTTCTGCTTTCTCTTGTGGGCATTTAGTGCTATAAATTTCCCTCTACACACTGCTTTAAATGTGTCTCATACATGATATGTTATGTCTTTGTTCTCATTGGTTTCAAAGAACATCTTTATTTCTGCCTTCATTTTGTTAGTCATTCAGGAACAAGTTGTTCAGTTCCATGTACTTGTGTGGTTTTGAGTGAGTTTCTTAATCCTGAATTCTAATTTGATTGCACTGTGGTCTGAGAGACAGTGTATTGTGATTTCTGTTCTTTCACATTTGCTGAGGAGTGCTTTACTTCCAATTATGTGGTCAATATTAGAATAAGTGTGATGTGGTACTGAGAAGAATATATATTCTGTTGATTTGGGGTGGAGAGTTCTGTAGATGTCTCTTAGGTCTGCTTGGTGTAGAGCTGAGTTCAATTCTTGGATATCCTTGTTAACTTTCTGTCTCGTTTATCTGTCTAATATTGACAGTGTGGTGTTAAAGTCTCCCATTATTATTGTGTGGGAGTCTAAGTCTCTTTGTAGGTCTCTAAGGACTTGCTTTATGAATCTGGGTGCTCCTCTATTGGGTGCATATATTTTAAGGTTAGCTCTTCTTATTGAATTATTCCCTTTACCATTATGTAATGGACTTTTTTGTCTCTTTTGATCTTTGATGGTTTAAAGTCTGTTTTATCAGAGACTAGGATTGTAACCCCTGCATTTTTTTTGCTTTCCATTTGCTTAGGAGATCTTCCTCCATCCCTTTATTTTGAGCCTATGTATGTCTTTGCATGTGAGATGGGTCTCCTGAATACAGCACACTGATGGGTCTTGACTCTTTATCCAATTTGACAGTCTGTGTCATTTAATGGGGGCAATTAGCCCATTTACATTTAAGGTTAATATTGTTATGTGTGAATTTGATCCTGTAGTTATGATGTTCTCTGGTTATTTTGTCCGTTAATTGATGCAGTTTCTTCGTAGCATCAATGATCTTTACAATTTGGCATGTTTTTGCGGTGGCTGGTACTGGTTGTTTCCATGTTTAGTGCTTCCTTCAGGAGCTCTTGTAAGCCAGTCCTGGTTGTGACAAAATCTCTCAGCATTTACTTGTCTGTAAAGGATTTTATTTCTCCTTCACTTATGAAGCTTAGTTTGGCTGGATATGAAATTCTGGGTTGAAAATTCTTTTCTTTAAGAATGTTGAATATTGACTCCCACTCTCTTCTGGCTTGTAAGGTTTCTGCTGAGAGATCTGCTGTTAGTCTGATGGGCTTCCCTTTGTGGGTAACTTGACCCTTCTCTCTGGCTGCCCTTAACACTTTTTCCTTCATTTTAACCTCTGTAAATCTGAAAATTTCATGTCTTGGGATTGCTCTTTGCGAGGAGTATCTTTGTGGTGTTCTCTGTATTTACTGAATTTGAATGTTGGCCTGCCTTGCTATGTTGGGGAAGTTCTCCTGGATAATATCCTGAAGAGTGTTTTCCAACGTGATTCCAGTCTCCCTATCACTTTCAGGTACACCAATCAAACGTAGATTTGATCATTTCACATAGTCCCATATTTCTCGGAGACTTTATTCATTTCTTTTTACTCTTTTTTCTCTAACACTGTTTTCTTGTTTTATTTCATTAATTTGATCTTCAATCACTGATACCCTTTCTTCCACTTGATAGAATCAGCTATTGAAGCTTGTGCATGGGTCACAAAGTTCTCGTGCCATGGTTTTTCAGTTCCATCAGGTCATTTAAGGTCTTCTCTACACTGTTTATTCTAGTCAGCCATTCGTCTTATCTTTTTTCAAGGTTTTTAGCTTGCTTGTGATGGGTTTGAACATCCTCCTTTAGCTCAGAGAAGTTTGTTATTATCGACCTTCTGAAGCCTACTTCTGTCAACTCCTCAAAGTCACTCTTCCAGTTTTGTTCTGTTGCTGGTGAGGAGCTGCAATCCTTTGGAGGAGCAGAGGCGCTCCAGTTTTTAGAATTTTCAGCTTTTCTGCTCTGGTTTCTCCCTATCTTTGTGGTTTTATCTACCTTTGGTTTTTGATGTTGTTGCCCTACAGATGGGGTTTTGGCCTACGTAGATGAGGTTTTTGTTGATGTTGATGCTATTCCTTTCTGTTTGTTAGTTTTCCTTCTAACAGTCAGGTCCCTCAGCTGCAGGTCTCTTGGAGTTTGCTGGAGTTCCACTCCAGACCGTTTTCCTCAGTATCACCAGCAGAGGGTGCAGAACAGCAAATATTGCTGCCTGATCCTTCCTCTGGAAGCTTCGTCCCAGAGAGGCAGCTGCCTATATGAGGTGTCTGTTAGCTCCTACTGGGAGGTGTCTCCCAGTTAGGCTACTCTCCCTTGTTGAGCTGTGGTGAGCTCTGATAATAGTATACCCACTCCAGTGTTCTTGTTGTTGCTTATATAAAATATATTTTACCATACTTTAATGTTCAAACTGTTTGTTTCTTTAAATCTAAAGTGTATCTCTGATTTTATTCATATTGTCAACAATGACAGAATTTCTTTCTTTTAAAGACTGTGTAGTATTCAATTGTGTATATTTACCACCTTTTCCTTATCCATTCATTCAGTGATGGACACTTAGTATGCTTCTGTGGGTTGTCTATTGTGAATAATACTGAAATGAACATGGGAATGCTGATATATTTTTGAAAGAACAATTTCAATTCCTTTGGCTATACCCATAAGTGGGATTGTTGGATCATATGGTAATTCCATTTTTATTTTTTGAGGAACCTCTATACTATTTTTCAAAATGACTGTACTAATTTATATTCTCACCAACAATATAACAGGATTTATTTTTCTCTACACCCTCACCAACACTTGCTATCACTTGTCTTGTAGTTAATAACAATTCTAACAGGTGTGAGATGATATTTCATTGTGTTTTTATGTGTATTTCCCTGATGATTAAAGATGTTGAGCATTTTTTCATATATCTGTGAGGCACAGAAAGATGAACAATGTAAGACTTCAATTATATGTAGAATCTAAAAATGTTAACATCATAGAAATAGAGAGTAGAAAATTATTTACCAGGGGCTGGGGGAGAGGAGGAGAGGTAAGAAAAAGGTAAGATATTGATCAAAGGGTACAAAGTCTCAGTTAGACTACAGGAATAGATTTCAGTGATCTATTGCATCAAAATTGCTAAAGAAATTGATGTTTAATGTTCTCACCACATACACAAAAAATAAGTTGAGGCAATAAATATGTTGTTAGCATGACTTAGTTTTTCTAGAATGTGCACATAAATCAGAACATTACATTGTGAGCCATAAATACACACATTGTTATTTGTCAACTGGAAATAAATAAATAAAATTTCTGGCATCAAAAATGAGGGGTTGGCAAACTGTGGCCCACAAGCCGAATCTGACCCACTGCTTGATTATATATTTTTTAATTATTGAAGAAAAAAATAAAAGAAGAACTGATAAAATTTATGTGAAATTAAAACTTCAGTGATGTAGAGTTTTATTAAGACACATAAAAATAAAGATGTGTTCTGCAGAGACATTGCAGCATATAGTTGAATCTTGAATTTTTAATAAATGTAGTCAAGATTAGCAGTAGTCACCTGTTAATCTTGTTGTGGCTACTTTGTACATAATACATTATTTTCTTTTGATTTAAAGAATTAAGATTTTCTTTTTAATAGTCTCTGATATTTAAATGGATTTCTCCATCCATTCGTATTTAATGTTATTAATATAGTTGAATTTACATCTTCCATTTTAGTTTTGTTTTCCATATACCTTCATCTTTTATTCTTTTTATCCTCCTTTACTACTTTCTTATGCATTACTTGGATATTTTCTAGTATAAGATTTTAATTACTTTAATGTAATTTAATTTACTTTAATGACTTTTGGAGTCGTTGTCATAGTGCTTTTTAGAGTGCTTAAAATGTGCATTTTAACTTATCAGAATCTAGTTTAGATTTATACTAAATTCCACTGAAAGATAGAAATATTACTCTTACATAGTTCTATTCCTATTTTTCATTTTGTGCTATTATTGCTATACATATTATATCTATATCTTACATGCTCACAGAATGTACTTACATAAATTTTCAAATATAGTAATAAATTTATCAAAAGTAAAAAAGCCTTTTAAAGAAGTGTAGCAAAGAAAAGAATGTATTTATAGTGTTTACTGTATTTCCATTCTTGTTTACTATTTCTGTTACTTTTCACATGGTGCTGGAGATTCAAGTTGCCATTTCTTGCCCAGTATAACTTAATATAGCTTTGTTTGCACCTGCCTCCATTGTGCTTTTATTGCCAAATATATTATATCACATGAGTATATATAATAGAACAGAGCATTCTTTCTCTTTCCTGTATGTGTATATAGAGGTGCTTTTGAGTCAATTAAAAGAAGAAAAACAAACATACAATTATATTATGTTTATAATTACCTACATAATTATCTTTACCAGTTTTTGTTTTCATGTGGATTCAAATACTTGCCCTGAGCCTGAAGAACATTCTTTAATATTTCTTGTAAAGCAGATTATCTTGTAACAAGTAATCTCAGTTTTGGTTTACCTCAAGATAGCTTCATTTTGCCTTCATTTTGGAAGTTAGTTTTGTTTGATACCAAATTCTTGGTTGTTTCTTTCAGCATTCTGAATACGTTTCCCTTTGTCTTGTCATCTTTGAGAAGTCACCTGTTAATCTTGTTGTGGCGATTTTGAACGTAACACATTATTTTCTTTTGATTTAAAGATTTAAGATTTTCCTTTTAATTTTGACTTTCAACATTTATATATGGCACATTGTGGAGAATGATCTCTTTCTATTTTTCCTATTTGGAGTTTATACTCATTGTTTTGACATCTCGATTAAGTTTGGGTATTAGTCAAGGTTTCCAGACAGAACCAAAATGATAGACAGACAGATAGATATAGATATGTGACAGCATGCTTATCAGTGGGATTTGCTCATGTGATTATGGACACTGTGAAGTCCCACGACAAGCTATCTGCTAGCTGGAGACACCAGGGTGTTAGTAGCAAGGCTCAGTCCAAGCCTGAAGGTCTCAGAACCAGAGAAGCTAATAATATAACTGTTAGTCTAAAGCCAAAGGCCTGAGAACTTGGGATGCTGCTGGTTTAAGTCTTGAAGTCCAAAGACTGAGGAGCCTGGAATTATTGTCCACGGACAGAATAGGAAAAGTGAATCCCAGCTCCAGTAGATAAATTGGCATATTTGCTTCTTTGTTTTTGTTCTCTCTGAGTCCCAAGCAGACTGGATGGTCATAGACATACACATGTAGATCTCAACTAAGTATTTGAATTGAAGAGTCAAATTAAAGGAGAGACTTCGAGGTTGGAGCTATACATTTGAGGGTCTTCAGCATATATAGACAGCGTTTAAGACTTTGGGGCTGATTATACGCAAGAAAGTAATTATAAATAAGCTATTTAAGGACTACCCTCTGAAACACTCTACCATTAGTAAGTCAAAAAGGAAAGAGAAATTATCAAGCAGAACTGAGGGGAAGCAGTAAAAAGGCACATACAATTTTCTGGAAGCCATGTGATGTGTATAAAGAAGGGGAAAAATCATCCAGGTCATATTCTGTTGACAGGTCATGAACAAGACATACAATAAACAGAAAAACACAAGGAAAAATTGAATATTGACCATTAGATTTAGCAATGTGAAGTGAGGTGATCTTGCTGTATAATTATGTATTCAGAGATAAGCAGATGTATATATAAATCGTATAAATATTGATAGATGTATAAATATCTATACAGCTTTACTTTGACTCTTATATTCAAATGCTTACTTGAGATCTACATTTATATTTCTATCAAGCATTTCAAAAGCAATCCCTTTAAACTTACATAAATATAGATATATGTATAAATATACCATTTATTAATATATCAGTATAAATATAGACAGGTATACCTTTGATATATAAATATATTACATGTAAAAATACAGTTGTTATAAGAATCTATTCTTATGCCACTGTAGTAGATATGGGGGTAGGGTAGACAGTTGGAAGAAGACGAATATGAAGTGGAGGAAGATAGTTCAGACCAACATCTTGCAAAGATCAGTTGAACTCACTTGGATCAACTAAAACCCACAATGCCTTTGATGCTTCTAGCCTCTAACTTCAATGCTATGGATATTCTTCAAGAAAAGCTGGCACTTCACAAAACTAAGCAAGTACCTGGCCAAGGAGTCAGAGAAAATGAAGGAGCATTCAGAGAGAGCTGGAGTTGCAGGAACGCTAAGAAGGTGAACAACTAGTGATTGACAATGTGTACAGGTTCCAAGGATACCTCACGCCTTGCTCTGACCTTTCTACCTTTCTACTATGCAAAATAAATATAACCACTATTTCTTTTCTGCTTTCCAGATATTGCCTAAAATGTTTATTGCAATGAATAACTCACAACCATGCAGGTAAGTATTTTTAGCTTAAGTAATTTGACACAGTATAAATATGTCATACTTCTCAAAAAATCAATGGAATGGTGTGAACGAATGACTCAAAAAAAACCACTTACATTTATGTGGTGAAAAGTGAGATTGATGAGATTGGTGATGGAATATAGGCAATTCTCTGAAATTGCCTACTTTAAAATTTTTGATTTCCTGTAGTTTACTCTGCTAAAAGGATCAGAGAAGTGGTGCAATGGCTGAAGGGAAAGTGATGCAGGAAAATACAAAGCAAAACAAAACATGTTTTAAAACTATGGGTGAAATAGGAGCACATTTATATGTCAATTATATTATCCAATAAAGAGGGCAAAGACAGAGGCTAGAAATGCTGGGTAAAGTGGGGAAATCCCTTTGAATTGGGAGGCAGGGATAAGATTTAGTTCACAAGTAAGTGGTTGGGCTTTCATAGATCTATAATAACAGAAGGGAAGCCAAAGTATATCTTGGCGGGTGGGTATGGTGAAGGTTCTCTTCTGATTGCTTTAATTTTCTCATGAAAATAACAAACCAACCATTGGATCAGAGAGGACTGAAGTAGTTGTTTTACTCTTCTCTCTGACAGAATGAAATACTTCAGAACAGTAGGAGAGTAAGTGAACTTGAAAAATATATTCTCATGATCAAGAAATATTGAAGGCCCTCTTGAGAATTAAGAACAACAATTTAAAATTAAACCAGTCAGCATGATTGTATTGTCTCTTAGCCATGTGCTATTGCTCAACAGCAGGCATAGTGAGGTCTGGATTCTACCCAACATGTTCATAAGAAAAAAGAATGATGATTCCTGTTACATGGGATATGAGTGACTTTAAATGAGGCAATATACATTACGATAAACATATTGTTTTTATCATTTTAGTAGTAAAAAAATTGCATCCTTTAAAATATAGTATCATGTGCTAATGGAAAGTACATGAAGCTTAGAATTTGATCTTGATTTGAATTTAAATTTTGTCAGTTGCCTTTGTGACCTTGGAGAATATGTTTATGTTCTCTAAATCTTAGGAATAAAAATACGACTTTGAAAGAAAACTAGCCTTAAATGAGACAACCTTTGGTCTGGTGTCTATGAGAAATTCAATAAACATTTTTTCCTTCCTGGAGAAAATAGAAATTTAATGAATACCTATTACAAAGTGAATAAGTATATATTAACAATAAAAGTTGGAGAGAGAAGGCAATATTTTTTCTCATTGGCTAAATTTAATTTAATAAGGTTATATCAGACTTCAGAATTTCTGTCAAATGAATCAATAATTTCACAGGAAATTATACTTTTCCGGATATCTTAGAATTCAAGTTTGTAATAATATTAAATATTGTGCAGGAGAATTTAAGGAAAGTACCAATGCCAAAATGATCTAAAATGTTCCTTGAAGAGGCAGACATGTATGTTTTGTGAATCTTCTTATATTGTAAATAACACTAAAAAAAATGAAATGTGTATCTAGTGCATGACACTGACTTTTTTTTTCTGCACTGAAAGAAGTATTTGTATGTGTTATTCTTTCTACAATTCAGAGATAGCATTTCATCACTTGGAGAAGGAAACTTTCATCAGAATAATTACAAACAATACATGGTATAGAGTTTGAGAGCTGCTCTTCCCATGCACCAAGGAAAAGGAGATCCTGCAGAAACTGATATTTAATTCGGGGGACTCCTGCAGAGAGACAAAACTCTTCTGGAAAGAGGGCCAGCAAAGTCAAAGAAGCAGTTTTCAATATTATAAGAAATACAGATACTTGTCTTTTCATCGCAAAAATAAGTAATTAGATAGAAAGGGTATTAAAGATTGGCCAAGCTCAAACTATATTTACCAATTTTGTTAACTTCTTTTAAAGTTAAATGTAATTATGTTGTGGAGGTTATGTCACTTTTTCCAGTATTCTTCTTGAAAGTAAAATATTTTCACAACTGTCTATTATTGTCCACCAAGAAACATATGAAGAAGCAAAATGAATTTTAATAATAGCATAAAGACTGAGAAAGACACATGTAAATATAGTATTTTAAGGTTCTTATATGAATAAAGTGATGTGTTCTTATTTAAACATGTATATATAATCCCTATATCAACCAACATGAAAGTTAAAAATAAATAATTACACTGCCCACTCAGTTTTAAAAGGGGGTAAGAATACAAGTTAAATAGTATAAAGATTAGTTAAAAATAAAATGGTGACATAACAAACTTAAAGTAGACAATTTCAATAATTATGTTAAATATAGACTAAGATACAAACTGTCAGATGGGATAAAAAAAAAAAACAAGACCCCACTATATGCCATCTACAAATCTTGTTTTCAATTAAAAGATACAAATTAAAAGTAAAATGATGGAGAAAGATACACTATGCTAAAATAGCTAGAGAAACAATATTAACGTGATCTACTTAATACATAAAAGACACTTGGCAACATCCTGCATTCATTTTATAAAAAATAATAAATTCACCCACTTCCTCAACTTGATAAAGGATATCTACAATATCCAGTACTTATTGCTTCAAGCCTCAGTGCTCTTCTCTTGATGTTAGAATCAAGGCAAGTATGTATATTCTCACCATTTCTATTCAACATTTTACTAGAGACCTGGCCTGTTCACTAAGGCAAGAAAAAGAAATAAAAGGTTTCTGCTAGAATTAATCAGCAAGTTTTGCCAGGAAATAATATACAAGATCAATATATAAAACTCAATTACACTTTTTATGCAAATAATGAAAAATCAGAAACTGAGATAAAAATAACGTTAAAATATCATCAAGTATAAAAAGCACCTCTAGAGCATTTGAGTAAGGACTTCTAAAAGTGGGTTCCTCAATAAAAGCAATGATAATAGGGCAAAACTTATCAAAATCAACTTTTTCAGAATTCTGGAATAATTGAGAAGGTCTGCAAAAAGTCAAGGGGCATTTATTCAAGAGAAATGGCTAAATACTAGGGAAAAATTTCCTGTTTTCCTTGGGAATGGCAGGGAGGGGGCAGGGAATGTCAGGATATTTTGTTATGCTGCTAATGACTCTGGGATCACAAAATATATAACAGGGGCATTGGCAAATAATGGTATTTTTTGATATATCAAGTAGTACATTACATTTTACATCTAATAGAAAACATTTCTAAAACATAATTTCATATTTTAGCTTCATCTTTTATAGGTTATAAATATACAAACCCAAATGTAACTTATGTTTAGTAATGCTAACTTATATTTACATAGATATAAAAACAATTGTTTAAATTTTTAAAATCATTAACAAGCTCAATTGTTTTGTTAATATAAAACTACAGCCCCTTGTATTTGTGAATTGTTGTTTTACATAGCTAAGGTATTTAAATACCTATTTATGAATTCATTTATATTAACTAAACTACTTTTTTATCATCAAGCAAGATAAACATTTACTGAAAATTATATATTTTATAGAACAGGTGAAACTTTTACCAATATATTGCTCTTTTACCATTTATTAAATTTTATTTTTGCCCTATGGTTGGTCTAGCTTGGAAGTTAAAAATTAAGTGGAATTATCAGATATCATAAGAATCTGCCTGATTTAGACTTTATGAATCTAAATGTTCTTATTACTTTTATTTTAAAATAGCTTCCTACGGGTTTGTAATTCAGACAAATTGTTTGAATTTCTGAAACAAATAAGCAAAATAGAGTCTTGATATTGTTTGCTCTCTGAATTTATTATTGCTAAGATCAAAAAAGCTGAGGAAGGATGGTCTTATGATATTGAATTTGTAACACATTACATTCTAGAAGATACAGACTTGGAATTAAAATTCAACTTGACATTTTAAAATGTTATTAAATTTACTATCAGTCAGAACATTCTTTAGAACAGAACATTTTCATTGAATCTATGGCAGACTATTTTGGTTTGGCATTTAGGACTCAATTACTTTGGAAGGACATTTGCCCATAGAAGCTGATTGATTCATTCATATTCTGTACCCAAAGATATCATAGTTTAAAAAGTGAACTGCATCCCCATTCCTTAATGTGTTGCTTATTAAATAGTCATCATTAAGCTTATGTTTCTGAAATAATAATTACCTTTGAGATTATTTTACCTTAAAAATATAGCAAATTCTAACATAATTAACAAAATATAAAATAGTGGTATCATCGGAGATTTCTTTTAGTGCTCACCAATACTTGGGTAGTATTCAAACATTTTTATTAAAATTATCCTGTTGCTTCCATGTGTTCTATCAGTAATTAGATTAGTTAATACACAGTGATTTCCATGGCAAGAATTTAGACTGATAAAAGCAAGAATTAGAGAGGCCCAAACACTAAATGCCTAGAGTATGTGATTAGTAACGTTTTTCTTTAGCTCAGTACTTTTTGAACAAGTCACTGACTTTTCTGAGCAGTATAACCTTTTAATTTTAATTTTCTTCAATGGAAGTCTAAAATTTTTGTGGTGACTCTTCTTCAAAAATAAATAACACTATTACAGAAATCAAACTTGGTGAAGAAAATGAGTTGATGTCAATACATATATATGTATATACTTATATACACATATATACACATGCACACATTTATACACATATATACTCTTTCTTGCTATGTGGAATGTCCAATCCTGTTCATCATTAACCTTTCTTAGATCACTTTCTTTTTCAGCTCTATCTAATATGCCACATATTCAAATGATCTCTTACCTGTGTTATTGTCTTACATAAAGTTCTATGCTGGCTCCTTGGAGTACTGCAAATCAAATTTGTTTTATCTCTTTAGGTTTGTGTCTCCAGTGTATCTCCTGGCTAATCTTTATATTCTCATTACTTTTCACATTAGTGCTCATAAAAGAATTTTTTTTTCTTTATTTCTTATCAAGAAAGTCCTCTTTTGGTGACATATACATCTCTGTATCAGAGATTTTTAACCTTTTCTTGTGCTATGGACAACTTTTGCAGGCTGGGAAGCCTGAGTCATTTTCCCAAGAATAATGTTTACTTTGGATTACAAGAGAAACTAATTATATTGAGATCCAATTGTTTAAATAATAAAGAATAACTTTATTATATAGTAATTTGCGTGCCTCTTTAAAATTATTAATATATTTCAGCATGTCTAAGAATTATGATTTTGAAATGGTGATGAGAGTAAACAAGATTTTGTGGTATCTATAATGATACCACATTATCATTATATGAAAATATATGTGTAATATGAAAATTTGCATAGTTTTTATTGGTGACAATGTCACAGACACTGGTAATACCTACTGCAGGTTTTTGCCTACATTTGTAATGGGATCACAAGACCCAAGAATGACGATTCTGCTTTATATAATTTTCTCTGCTGGTCTAGAACATTTCTCTCACCTGCAAAGAAAATTCCTGCCCATAGCAGTCATTTCCCATCCTTACCTCCAACCTTAGGGAACTACTGATCTGGCTTTTGTTTCTATAGATTTGTTTTTTGTTTTTTGGGGGTTTTTTTTTTTTTTTTAATACTTCATATAAATGAAACCATATGATATGTGGACTTTTGTGTCTATCTGTTTTCATTTAGCATAACATTTTGTCTGTTCGTTCATTTTGCAGCATGCAGCAGTAATTTGTTCCTCTTTATTACTGAAGAGTATTCCATTATATGGATATACTTTTGAGTAATGCCGCTATGAGCTTTTGTGCAAACATTTTGTGTAGCCAAATATTTTCATTTATTTTGGGTAGAGACCTAGGAGTAGAATTTATCAGTATTACAAACTTTAACAAATGTTAAAGTTTTAAGAAATTGTTAAAATCTTTTCCAAAATAGGTGCACCATTTTACATTCCCTCATCAATGAGGATTTCATCTTCTCTACACCTTCATTAACACGTGTTCATGTCTGACTTTTGATCTCAGCTATTCTTGTGTGTGTAAAACATGATCTTACTGTGATTTTACTTCATATTCCCTTGATGTCTAATGTTGTTAGCAACTTTTCATGTGCTCATTTGCCATTTGTATGTCCCCTTTGGTAAAATATCTATCCAAGATTTTTGCTTAGTTTTTAATTGGGTTATTTGTCAACATCTTATTAAATTGAATGAGTTACGTATTCTAGCTAAAGTCTCTTATCAGATATATTGCTCGCAAATATTTTCTTCTAGCCTGTAGCTTGTATTTATACTTTCCTAAGGGTATATTCTGAAACACAAAAGTTTTAAATTTTGATGGCAAACTTTGCCTAAACCAAGATCATGAGAATTTACTCCTGTTTTATTTTTTAAGTTTTATTTTTCCTTCTTATATTAGGTCTAATTTTATATTAGGTCATATATTAAGTCTAGTTAGGTACTAATTTATAAGGTCGATTTTGAGTGCACTCTGAGGTATGGGTCACATTCATTTTTTAATTATGAAGAATTGAAATTATTTAAGAAGAAATTTAAATTTCTTCTTTTGTCCTTTAATATATCAAAAGTCAGGCTTAGTAGTGTTCGTAAATAATATTGCAGGGATATCTGTCTAGAAAAATGAATGAAGAAACTATTAATTTATTCTTTAGTCCCTAAGGGAAGTGTGGAAACAAAAATAGAAGAGACAAAAATTTCTGAATTATACTCTGATTCTCTTTTCCATGGGCCTTGTCTTACCAAGGAGTATATTATATTAATGATCATAATTGAAGCTAGGAGCAGACACATGTTACTCATAATCACTGTTGGGAGGGTACATGCAGACTCCTCATTGGCTGCTCTGTACCAACTGGCATGCAGCTACATCAGAGTAAATTTGGCAGGACAGTATGAGTTGGGCAGCTTGAAAGAGATGGCTAGATTGAGTCTTCTTGAGCCATGTGAGTTCCACAAAACATAGACACAGCACCACTGGTGATTTTTTTAGCAGCATTCTTCATACACAGGGTAAGGCGGTCGTATAAGAGCCCCGCAGAATAACCTGGCTAAGTCAGCATTTAATAGGAGACATAACCATATTTGATTGGTCTCTGTCCAACTGACCTCAGACAGATTAAGCAAAGAGATGCTACTAGTTCTTTTTCTTTTTCCTTTTTCTTTTTTTAATGAGATGGTGTCTCGTTTATTGCCCAGGCTGGAGTACAATGGCGCGATCTTGGCTCCCCACAACCTCTGCCTCCCAGGTTCAAGCAATTCTCCTGCCTCAGCCTCCCGAGTAGCTGGGATTACAGGCATTCACCACCATGCCCGGGTAATTTTGTATTTTTAGTAGAGATGGGGTTTCACCACGTTGACCAAGCTGGTCTTGAACTCCTGACCTCAGGTGATGCACCCATCTTGACCACCTAAAGTGCTGGGATTACAGGGGTTAGCCACCATGCCCAGCACTACTGGTTCTTGTCTAAGTCAAAAGAGACAAGGTTATCAGTCACATCAGCTACAATATTCAGCTGAAAGGGCAGCAACACCCTAATGGACAAGAGACATCACTTCAAAGGGAGGTAAAAGCATTTACACCTGATAACTTAGACATTTTTTAACTGCCCTGAGTTTACTCAGGTCATGTGCACTTCTCAACTAAACCACACCCCAGTCCTCCCACTTGAAAAATGTCAGAGAAAAAGGAGCAAGGGAATGGGCAGGCCACAGGAGGATCTAAACATTTTGGTATCAGCTTGAACACTACCTAACCACGCTGACAAAATGATGAGAAAATAAATATTTAAATTGAATTGATCATTAAAAGAATTTTCCCAGTAAGTAGCAGGGGGTTAAAAATCATCAATTCGGTTATATACAAAATAAGTTTGGCAGGCAGCTCTGAAGAAACTCCCAATAATCTCCACTTCATCATATCCATGCTCCTGCATAATTCCCTTGCCTTGCATGTGGGAAGAACCTAATAGCTTGCTTTTAAGAAATAGAACATGGCTAAAGTGATGGGATGTCACTTTCGTGATTCTTTTCTACAGAAGACTTTGACTTCCATCACCTTTTCTCTTACTGACACCCTTGCCCTGGTTCCGATGAAGCCAGTTAACATATTGTGAGATGTTCTGGGAAAAGACCACATGGCAAGGAAACAAGGGAAGCCTCTGACCAACAGCGTGTGAAGAATTGAAACCTTAGTTACAAGTCAACTGGAACAGAATCTTACCAACCACTATATTAGTGAGTTAGGAAGTGGATCCTTCGGGTAAAGTTCTGAGATGAGGGCAGCATTGTGAAAATCTCAGGCCTGGAGGAGCCACCTAAACCACAACAGAAACTGTAAGATGATAACATTGCTGTTTTATGCTACTAAATTCTGGAGTAATTTACAATGCAGCAATAGAAAACTAATAATTTACATTATATATATATACACACACACACTCACTGCAGTTTACACACCCAGGCACTTCCCCCCAAATTTCTTTCAATCATTGCATACTAAAGATACTGTGGGGAGTAGGAAATCATGAAATTTAATTAAAACTTGAAAAGCATGATGTTTATTATGGAATATAAGGGGCTGACAAAATATACTTAAGATTGTTTAACTGTTGGTTTTGAATTAACATAGCCCAACAAGCTTTTTTGACAGGTGAATAACATTCATTTATTTTTTTCCTGGAAGAAAAGGGCATTCTTGAGAAATGATGGAAAGATTTAATTGCCAACTTTCCATGACTAAACCTCAGTACAAACCCAGAAGCTAAGAGTAGGGTGGAGAAGGCAATGCCAAGTTAATTATTAAATACAAAAATGGAAACTTACAAGAGCTTAGAGAAGTGGAGCTGAACCTAGTAGCAAAATCAGAATTATGCATAGGAGCCAAGATCAGGAAGGCACTCTGAAAGGATTAGGTAGCATGGAACTGAGATGCTAACAAGGAATAACTTAATTTTGCAAACAGTGTGATGCTCAAAGAGGCTTCATTTCAATGATGCTAGAGAGAATAAGTAAATTGTACCTTCCCAAATTCACATGCAACTACATGAAAAGGAAAACATTTTTAGACCCTTTGTAAGCTCTAGTCACCGTTACATTTTGTAGACCGAAAAACATTTATTTATTATCACCCTTTTCTAGATTTTTTTTTAAATTTTAAAATTAATTTCTTCCCTCACTCAGGTCTCAAATATACTGTTTAGACCTTTAGAAAGCTTGTAAAAACTGAAAGATCTTGTCAACTCTGAAAACAGTGTATAAGATAAAATATTTACTAACTACACAAATTTCAACTCTGACTGGCTATATTAAAACCATATCCCTGCCACTTATCAGATGTGTGACCTTGAACATGTCATTGAACTTATCTGAACCTGTCTCCCCATCTGAAAAAATGAATATGATAATATTAGTTACCAATATAGGATAATTGTGAACTTTAAATGAGTAAATATGTATAAAGAACTCACAATAATATCTGGCACCAAATAAGTTAAAGATAATTATGAATAGTATTAATCATATTATTTTTATAAAATTGCCCTGCTCATAGGTACCACCTTGAATCTATAAACAAATTATGTTGTTTCATTTTGTTTTGTTTTTTTGAGATGGAGTCTCGCTCTGTCACCAGGCTGGAGTGCAGTGCCGTGATCTCGGCTCACTGAAACCTCTGCCTCCTGGGTTCAAGCAATTCTCCTGCCTCAGCCTCCCATGTAGCTGGGACTACAGCTGTGCACTAACACGCCTAGTTAATTTTTGTATTTTTTGTAGAGATGGGGTTTCACCACGTTTGCCAGGATAGTCTCAATCTCTTGACCTCGTGATCTGCCCGCCTCAGCCTCCCAAAGTGCCGAGATTACAGGCGTGAGCCACTTTGCCCAGCCACAAATTACAATTTTTATGATTTTTATGTATTTTATTTTGTTTATTTTATGTTCCAGGGTACCTGTGCAGGATGTACTGATTTGTTACATAGGTAAATGTGTGCCCTGGTGGTTTGCTGCACAGATCAAACCATCACCTTGGTATTAAGTGCAGCATTCATTAGTTATTCTTCCTGATACTCTCCCTCCCCCATCCTTACCCCTAACAGGCCCCAGTGTGTGTTGTCCACCCCTCCATGTATCCATGTGTTCTCATCGTTTGGCTGCCACTTACAAGTGAGAACATGAAGTGTTTGGTTTTCTCTTTCTGCATTAGTTTGCTGAGGATAACAGCTTCCATCTCCATCCATGTACCTGGAAAGGACATGATCTTATTCCCTTTTATGGCTCCATAGTATTCCATGGTGTATATGTGTATCACATTTTCTTTATCCAGTCTATTACTGACGGGAATTTGGGTTGATTCCACGTCTTTGCTATTGTGAATAGTGCTACAGTGAACATACACATGCATGTATCTTTACAATAGAATGATTTATATTCCTTTGGGTATATACCAAGTAATGGGATTGCTGGGTTAAATAGTATTTCTGCCTCTAGATGTTTGAGGAATCACCACATTGCCTTACACAATGGTTGAACTAATGTACATTCCCACCAACAGTGTAAAAGCATTCCTTTTTCTGTGAAACTTCTCCAGCATTTGTTGTTTTGTGACTTTTTAATAATTGCCATTCTGACTGGCATAAGATGGTATCTCACTGTGGTTTTGATTTGCATTTCTCTAACGATCACTGATGTTGACCTTTTTAAAAAAAAATATGTGTCTATTGTCCACATGAATTTCTTCTTTTGAGAAATGTCTGTTCGTGTTCTTTGCCCCCTGTTTAATGCGGTTGTTTTTTTCTTGTAAATTTGTTTAAGTTCCTTGTAGACTCTGGACGTTAGACCTTTGTCAAATGGACAGATTGCAATTTTTTTCTCTCATTCTGTAGGTTATCTGTTCACTCTGATGATAGTTTCTCTTTCTGTGAAGAAGTTCTTTAGTTTAATTAGATCCCATTTGTCAATTTTTGCTTTTATTGCAATTTCTTTTGGCATTTTAGTCATGAAATCTTTGCCTGTGCTTATGTCCTGAATTGTATTGCCTAGATTTTCTTCTAGGGTTTTTATAGTTTTGGGTTTACATTTAAGTCTTTTATTCATTTTGAGTTAATTTTTGTATAGGGTATAAGGAAGGATTCAGTTTCAATTATCTGCATATGGCTAGCCAGTTCTCCCAGCACCATTTATTAAATAGGGAATTCTTTTCCTATTGCTTGTTTTTGTCAGTTTTGTCAAAGATCAGTTGGTTGTAGGTATGCAGTCTCATCCTTGAGTTCTCTATTCTGTCCCATTGGTCTATGTGGGTGTTTTTGTACCAGTACCATGCTATTTTGGTTACTGTAGCCTTGTAGTATAGTTTGAAGTTGGGTAGCATGATGCCTCCAGTTTTGTTCAAAAAGTTATGATTTTAGGATCATTGTGGCCAAATGCTTGGCTAAAAAACCTGCTTATGCCTTACAGCATTGGCTTTTTAGAGTGGATATATAATATTCCATTTCTATTTAGTTTGGAAATATACTCATATTTTGTTTTTGGATCTGTACAGATTTTCTATGACTAATTCTAGTATTTTAAACTGTTATTGGTAATTCCAAGAAATAGTTTACCCCACAGTAAATGACTTTGTTTCAGTAGACATCAACTGGAAATTCTACACCATCAGCAGGTTCCTACTTAAAAGCCCTCTTTTGGCACCTCACCATCTCCCTGGAATGATGACTACTGGCTGCTATAGATAGGAAACCTTTCACTCCCTGCTTCCCTACTAACTATAACAGAAATACGATAAAATTTGAAGACCTATCTTAACTAGTTAGCTATCTCACAAACTACATTATTGTGCTAAAGTAGAAGTTTCTATTTAAATTTAAAAAGTTGGACTGGGCTGGGCGCGATGGCTCATGTCTGTAATCCCAGCACTTTGGGAGGCTGAGGCGGGTGGATCACTTGAGGCCAGGAGTTCGAAACCAGCCTGGCCAACATGGTGAAACTCTCTCTACTAAAAATACAAAAATTAGCCAGGTGGGGTGGCATGTGCCTGTAATCCCAGCTACTCAGGAGGCTGAGGCAGGAGAATTGCTTGAACCCGGGAGGCAGAGGCTGCAGTGAGCCGAGATTCTGCCACTGAACTCCAGCCTGGGCAACAGCGTGACACTCTGTTTCCAAAAAAAAAAAAAAAAAAAGTCTGCCTGAACCTTTCACATCTTGAAGGAAATGTGTGGTTGAGTATCATTTCTGTATTACCGTAACAAAACTGAAACTGATCCAATGACAAATTCATGTATCTCCCTGATATCTTTGTTTTCTTCCACCTACTACGCTCCTTACCTTCTGGCATGATTTTTTTTTTTTTTAAGAGATGAACATAATGTCTAGAGAGGTATTTCTAGAAAGATGAAAATTTGTACCTGAATGAATGACAGAATTAAATAAATGAACCCAAATGTTGATTATCTATTCCTGTCAGTCTACACCCAGCCTTTTCACAATCAATCTTCTGTAGCTATCTTGGCCTCCTTTCTACTTAATGATTTCAGGCTTATTGATCACCCATGTGTAAATGTACTCATTTAGGGGTAAACTCAGCCATGGCTTGGACTACAGAAACTGTTTGAAATCTGAAACTGGAGGACCCATGAAATCCTAGAAAAATGGCACCTCTTTATTATCAAATTATTTTCTTCTTTTTGTCTTTCTCCAAAATACAAGAACCATGTCCTAAAACAAATTCTTTATATAACTAACTTTTACCAGTTTTTGTGTTGAACACTGTCAAATACCTTGAATGGATCACTCAATTTAATTCTCATAGTTACCTTATAAGATATATTGTCTTATTTTGCTTATAATTTCTGTTTATTTCACATATATTTGAAATATATACAGATTTTCTTTGCAGAAGTGTACGAAGAATTTTAATTTAACCTGTTATGTGTTCATTTTAGTTCCCAGTATGTTCCTATATCCATAAAATGTATCCTCTGCCTTCAGAAAAAGGACTGTTTAATTATCCCATGTATTTTTACCAGTTGGTTCCAGTTTGTCACATAGTTGATGGAGAGACTTAAATTTAATCTTGCTGAAAGCAAAGAAAGATGATTTAAAAATTTTCAGAAAGAAGAAACATTTTTGGAAAAAAGTTATTAATAGCAATTTACACATTGTAGAATACAGCAGAGTTGCATACAACTATTGCACAATTCATTTGTAGAGAAGATTTTATGGTTCAGTATATCATTTGAGCTTGTGGAAAAGTGATTTATATAATAGTTTAGCTTCTAATTTCTAATATTAAATATGCCATTTCAGATGATTTTTAAGAAATGAATTTACAAAATTTAGTATGCCCGAGGTGTTTATTCTCTCTACATCAGTTGCTTTGTGGCCTCAGGAAAGTTAGTACATCTTGATATGCCTCAGTTTCCCACTATGAAATGGATGAAATAATAATAATAACTTCTCATAAAATCATAAACTTTACTATCCATAAAGTATTAGAAGAATAATGTAAGAAGTACCACATATATTTTTACAGATTCATTGCTTTCAGGATACCTAATATGCATTATTTTAGAAACTGAGTTAAATTTATGAACTCTGTGCTTTTAAAATCATTTTCCACTTGAAGTAAAACACATTCAGAAAAGTTCCTAAAATATGTATGATTTTTACTTCAGTGAATTATCACAAATATCTATATTTCCTAGAACTCTTATGCCCGTCACCATCATGATCGCATCCCTTTTCCCAAAAGTAATGTCTATACTGACATGTAAAACTATATATTTATAGAGATATTCTATCTCTCTCTAGAAACTCTAACAATAAACTTGAATTTTGTAAGGGAGTTTCAGTTTCCACAAAGCTTAAAATATTGTGTGTGTGTGTGTGTGTGTGTGTGTCTACTTAAATGTTTTATTCTGGAAAATTTTGACTAATCAAAAAGTAGAGAAAATATTGCAATGAATTTTCATGTACCATTACCTAGCTACATAAATCATTCACACATGGCCAATCTTATTTAAATTATATCCCCACTTCACTGCTTCTATAATTTTTGAATCAAATCCAATACATCATATTATTTCATCATTAAATATATTCAATATATCTTTAAAAGATAAGGGATTTTTAATAAGTAAAACCAAATACTATATTATATCTAAAACATTATGTATTTTTAAATATCATATATATACAATCATACATTAATTTTTCCCACATGTACAGTGTGTGGCGGGGGGTGGTCTGTGATGCTGAGGTTTTTGTCATAAATTTGGAAACCAAGTCTATCCACTGCATTTGGATGACAGGTTTCCTATGTCATTTTTAATCTATAGATTCTTCCTTCTGTGATTAACTTTCCCCTGCAATTAATTTGTTGAAATAACTGCATTACTTATACTGTAGCTTTTCACATTCTCATTTTTACTGATTGCATTCCTGCAGTGAGAATCACATTTCTTATTATCATATGTCTCAAAATCCTCATGTAAAGTAAGAAAGAAATAATGCTGTAATATCTTCAATTAATTGCATAAGACCTGCTTACAGAGAAATAAGCTCCACTGTGTTATAGCTCAAAAGGGTCACATTCTCTTGTGGATACATAGAAGTTTTGTTTGCACATAAATAATGTATGGAAGTGCATATTGTTTGAAAAGACAAATGTGGAAATTAATAGTGCTTTGATTTCTGCCTACACAGAATGAGTTTATTTGAAATACTATTATGTTTACAATATGTTTATACTCTTTACTGCCATCAGTTGCTCTGGTGTTCAAAGGGCAATTCAGTTTCTGCTTTAGAAAATATTGGTGTTGGATTTTAAATGATTCTATACTGTTTTATGTCATTTAGGCCGTATGTACAATAGGATTTTAATTTGTTCTTATAAAATTCTCATAGAATCAGATCAAGATTTTTTTAAAAAAACTTCTCTCTCCACAGATTTAAGTCTTCATTCATATCCCCCACTCCTGGTCTGTAACTTAGTCTCTTGCTTTAGTGGAAGACTGACTTTTCTTTACTTGAACTCTTTGTATGTGAGAAGACAGATAAATTTCAGAGAGGTACGGAGCACAGTATGAGTGATTAAGTGCCTGGGAAATGTAGGTCAATGATCTGGGCTTGGAGGAAAGCTATACCACTTGCAAGCTATGTGACTTTAGATATATTACTAACACGGATTTATTTCCTTTTCTATGAAGTGGGTTTAAAATTGTATTTCATGTCATAAGGTTAATGTGAATATTAGCTGAAATATGTTTGCAAGGTGCCTGACCCCTTCTGGGAAAAAGTCTCACTAAACGTTAACGGTATGATGCTATGATGATAATAATCACAATTTTGTAAGTAGTGTGATCATCTATTTTTCAGTTCATCCAACACACCACTTGTAAATTAATTTCCCGGAGGTACATGTCTTATCACCAATTCGTTCCTTCACAAATGTTTTATCTCACAGGTACTTTACATGAGGTTTTGCTTTAAGAGCTGGAAACACAGAGATGAATAAGATATGTTTCTTTTATTGAGTGGTTTATGTGAGAAACAAACTTATGCATCCAAACACAAAGAATGGATTCAGAGACTTGGAGAATAGCGAAAGTGAGACTTTTAATGACGGTCCTGTGAGATTAGGTGTTTGATAGGCAAATACGCCCAGCACAGTTTAACAAGCAATTTAACCCCTAGTGTGCAGGTCCCTCCACCAGTCCCTCATAGGCTGAGTACTATGGGGTCACAATCTTCCTGGGCACCACCTCTTGATTGTTAGGTAGGGGATTTATGTCGTCATTTTAGGGTTGTCTTGCTGCATTTTGTTTCCACCCACAATGCATTGCAATTCTGGTTAGTTTAGGGGCTTTTCAAGTATTTGACTTATGACCTAAGTAGCCAGGCAGGCTGATAAGAACAGATAAAACGAGCTATTTTGCAGGCTAGTTAATGTTTATCTTAGACTAAAGGTTTTTGGTTCAGGTGAGGGCAACTAAGGAGCAGGGAGTGGGGAGAGAGAGACTGACAAACAGGCCTTGGCTATCCAAGCAGGGGCCTAGTACGTCCTGTTTCTTATGTGGTTTGCTGACCTAAGCCGATTCAAGGCACTTTTTCTTGGAAATGGACTACCGTATACATTATTTCCTTCAGTTTACAACCTACCTTTCATTTTATGAACTTTTCACTAACCCCTAATTGACTTAAGAATTGATTATAAAGCTCTTGTATTTAAGGTTGCCACAATATGCTTAATACCAGCAAATTGACTTCATTTCTTACCACTACTTTCATGAGGCACATGGACTTCTTATTCACCAAATGATCTTAATTCTCTCATCCTTATGTGTAGGTACACGTGTTATGCTTGTTCTGTCATCACTGCCTTAATTTCTACAGCTCATTCTTCAAGTGCTGTTTTACCCTTTACTGAATCCTATAACTAAATTTGAACTTTTTTCTCTGAACCCCCTTAGCCTCAGTGCACATTTTTTAACAGCACTTATTCAGCCTTCTGACTTGCTTATGTAAACATTTGTGTTTATTTTCTGCCTCCCAACACAACTTAGCCATTATTATAAACTCCTTGAGTGTCATAACTATAACATAAATATTTGGGAGCATTTTAGCACCTAGCAACATGCTTGTACATAGTAATAGAGCAGTACTTTTAAAATTGAATACAGGAAAATACATTCCATTACCATAGTAACATCATACTGATGTTATTCTCTATTTTAATATAATCCTATGAAGAAAAGGGTTAATTTTCCTCCTGCACGGTTAACATATTTTGTTCTTGATGGATGGCAGAATAAAGACTACTGCCTGCCCACTGATGTTCATTCTGGTCTTTTTTCTTAATGAAGTTTCTAGCTGAGTTACATGACTATGCAAATAAAGGCTAGACTTTTCCATTTCCCTTGCTGCCAGGTGTGTCAGCGTAATAGTGTTTGGGCCAATGAGATGGAAACAAAAGTGATATGTATAACTTCCGGGTCATGCCCTTCAAGAGAACACATGCACCTCCCTTCCCTCGGCTTCTTTTCCGCTGGCTGGAATGTAGATGTGAGGATGAGCTTTCTTGGAATGTGCACATGGGGGCGATACCTAGGGGACGGTTCAAATGGGAACAAGGGAAAAAGAGCCTGGGTTTTTAATCTCAGGGAGTCAGCGAACCAACCTGGACTTCTTATGACCAAACTGTTAAGTGAAATTAAAATTATCTCTTACTTTGATTTTTTGTTGTGATTTTCAGTTATAGTAACCTAGCCCCCATCTGAAATAAAATTAGTTGTTTATAAACTAACTTTTAAATTTACATAGTTGATGTATATTGTTTTAGAGTAGTGATAACTTTAGATAAACACATACATCAGCATCCTAATGCAGAAACTTGAGAATAAATGAACAGGTGTTTTCACATATATATATATATATGAAAGCACTTTAATTGCAAAAAGAAATAAAAACAAAAATTAGAATATATTCTTGTAGATAACTGTATTTTAAGTGTAAGTGAAAATATATTAATGATATGGTTTGGCTGTGTCCCCACCCAAACTCTCATCTTGAATTGTAATCCCCATAATCCCCACGTTTCAAGTGAGAGACCAGGTGGAGGTAACATTTCCCCCATGCTTTTCTCATTATAGTGAGTTCTCGTGAGATCTGATGGTTTTATAAGTGTTTGGTAGTTCCTCCTACTCTCATTCTCCTTCCTGCTGCCTTGTGAAGAAGTTGTCTTGCTTCTCCTTTGCCTTCTGCCATGATTGTAAGTTTCCTGAATCCTCCCCATCCATGCTGAACTGTGAGTCAATTAAACCTCTTTCCTTTATAAATTACCCAGTCTTGGTATTTCTTATAGCAACCTGAGAACAGAGTAATACAGTTAACATGCTGATGATATCCAAGATAGATGTTACATTTTTCCTAGTTATATTTATTTAATGTAGAATGATATAAATTATTACTAATGACACTAACATGAAGTTAAGGTCATTAATAGTGAAAATGTTTCGATTTTAAACCATGTCAAATTATGTCAATTTACAAATAACAAATATCAATGCATTATGCTTAATATGAAAATAACAAGGCAGCAGGGTGTGTGGCCCTTTAGTTCTATGGCTGACAGAATCATTTGAGGAGCTTCTGATACATCTTCCTACGATAACCTGAAGACTGGTTTATTTAAAATCTCTCAGGATGTCTTTGGGTTCCTGAGTCTTATTTGTATTTTAAAAATTCCAGGGGGTTCTGATGAACAGTAATTTAAGCACTATTGCTATGAAGTAGTTTTAGTGCTCCAGTCTAAATGTTAAAAATAAAAGCAGAAGGGAAGCTTGAAGAACTTTTTGAGTTAATGTGAAGAAATGTTTTTATTGATACATAATTGTTGTACATATGGAGTATTTGTGATATTTATACATGCATACAATATGGAATGATCAAATCAGAGTAATAGTGATATCCATCACCTCTATTATTTCTTTATTTTGGTAATACTTCAAATCTTCTCTTCTAGCTATTTTGAAATATGCAATACATTCTCATTAATTGTAGTCATCATACAGTAATGCTATCAAACACTAGAATGTAGGACAAAGGCAAGGAAGTAATTGAAAACAATAAACGATTAATCTTCAGAACAGTGTTCTGTACAGAAATTTCAATAGTAAAATAGTCTATGTTTGAAGAACTTTATAGGCACTATGCTTCTTTGGAATTTTTTTGATTTCTCAGTGCTTATGAAGATTTGTTTTCTGTTTTGCTTTGATTACTAACTTCTTTACTGGAAGTTTCTTTGATGTTTCATTTAAAAATGTGTGTAGCAGATGTATACAAATATCTGTAAGATAAAAGAATACAATTATTATAGCTGTTTTCAACAATCAGGTCTAATATATTGATAATGTTTCAGTGAAAATGTGCCCACATATATATCTATTAATTATGTAGCTTTTTAAAAAGTATGAATGATATGAAAAACTACTTATTAAAATAGGTTATACAGAAACATTTTTACCTTTAAAGCTACCAGTTTTAACAGTGTAATTTGCTTATTACTTTTATATTTGTGGGGAAAACTCAATAATCAATATCCTTACTATTAAAATAACTAATGATGAATTAAATAAAAAATCTTGCTGCCTTACACCATTTTAGGAAGTGAGAAATTACAAATTGATAAAATTTTAAAGATATCAATTATTTTCTTTTGCCTATGATAGAATAGGGCACATAATGAATGCTCAGTATTTGCTTACAATATATTTTAATCGAATCAAAGCAGACCAAATATTAAATTTCTGAGGGAAAAATGTCATACTACCAAATGTGTTTACCCCATTAGATTTATAAGTTTGCTAGGAGCGAAGATAATAACTGTTTAGATTTCTGCTATGACCCCAGTGTCTAGCAATGTGGCTGGTCAAACAACACCCACAGATAAGGTTGCTTGCTATTTTTATAATCCATAATTTAACTGGCGGAGAAGTCATATGCAAGACTGAAGATGAGGACTTTGACTATTTATTCCAACTACCTAAACTTATCAAATTATATTTCAACATACATTGAAGTAGTAATTATAAAGTAAAATGTCCCAAACTATCTGGTCAAGTGTATTTTATTCTAAGTATTCAATTGCTTCCTTTGATTAATAATGTTTTCTCCTTTCTTCAAGACAATTCTTTGGGGTGTCTTTTTACATCCCCCCAAAATTTTTTTTTGTTTATTTCAAATACAAATGACTTATACGCAGTAGAAATGAGATTCAACTAAACATCCAAGGCCACCGGTATCTAATTAGCTATTACCAAGGGACATCTTTGCACCTACACTCACTGTAAAGACCAAGATTGAATAGTGTGGCAAAAATAAACACATTTTTCTTTATTAACAATTTGGAATTTAACTTCTTTGGAGTCTTCTAGTAAAATTTCAAAATCTATCATTACAAAAAGCTTTCCAACTTTACTCTAGTTGTACTAAACTAGTAACCGATTACATTTACCTAGTACTTGATGACATTTTCTTCTACTTGGAGTAATTTGAATTGCAAATACACCTAGGAAGAAACTCCTCAAATGTTGAGACTTGTGGTTTACTCAGTGTATTTCTATATTCAAGCAAATATATAGTTGATGTTAGCACATATCCTGACCAACATTACCTGAGAATACTCATTTTAATAAATTCTTTTGTACGAAAAAGCACGTTGTTAAACCAGGAGTGTGCTGGGACCTGTTAACATTTTTCATTTTATGTTTATAGCCTCTACTCAGGAAATCGTTTTTCCTTCTGACCCAGGAAAGGCACAGGAGGTTTTTTTGTAAATCCATCTCATCTCCATTTGCTAGTTTTAATAATGAAGAAATGTCTTACTGGCAGATTGGTAGTTTTCCTTTACTAGAAGTTTTCCCTTATCAGGAAAGTTTTCCTTACCAGAAAGGAAACAAAGACTAAGAAATGATCGAGAAAAGGTGGTGATTCAAATCTCAGTTTACCCAGCAAACCTCGTTATACCTGCAGAGAATCAGATAAATTGCTGTTTCAAAGCCATTTAATCTCTGGAACTGAAAACAGATCGTTTTTTGATACTGGTTTTTTAAGAGCCTGGCCATTTTCAAAGTGTGTTCCATTATTATTTTTCCTGAAGAAGTATTCATCTTTTTCTGAAAAGTTATTCAATTGGCACTTGAATTATATATGATTATTATAACTTGAGCTCATTTAAAAACCACAAAGCACAGGCTATCAGAAAAAATATTTATTTGATGCATTAATGTAGGCTATATCTAAGACAAGTGGGGAAAAAAAGAATCTATAAACAAGTTGAATTTCAAGTTGAAGTGAATTATTGGTTAGAGGAGGAGGACAAATCATTAAAGGCATGGGAGAGGGTTGTGATATCTTTTGTATTGTCCAAGAAGGAAAGAGTTGAAAACCACACATGTGCCAGCACCATGCCTGGTACCACAAGTTAGAATAGAAGGAAGTAATTGAATGTGGTTGAACCAATACCAGCAGCACGAGGAAAAAGCTAGAGTTGATGAGCTGAAATATTATCTCAGGATGTAGTGTACAGTTTTATGTTCTTAAAGTCCTTCCTTGCTGGTTTCATCTGTCTTACCGAGTGAGAAATTCATGGAGCAAAGCAATTGTTTGTCTTAATGAGCATGCAGATAATATAGTGGAGAATATATTGTAATTCATGACTGTGAGTGAACATATTTTATTTTATAGAAGCACAATTAAGGATGGACATAATTTCATTATTTAAAAAACCTGAAACACATGCTAATATATTTTCAAATAATATTTTAAAATGGATTTAGGGTCTCTCCATTCTAGGGAAACAATTTTTATTTCTTTCTCTCCAGACTTAGTTATTTCAGAGACTTACCATAAGCATGAATTTCTGATGTAATACATTTAATTTCCTAAAAAAAGTTGCACAAAGAAAATTGATAGCAGTCAACCTTTATCTGATATTTTGTTATCATTACCAACACATTTTCTAATATTGAATTAAAATACTAGGTAAAGGAATGCTGATATAAAACTTTAGTTAACATATAGAAAAGTAAGAACGAACACAACAATAAAATAGAACATTTTATGTGGTACTTAAGAAAATGCCCTATTACTTGGCTATGATAACGTTTTGAATTCATTAGCAATAGAATAAGTAAATTCTTCTTCTATATAGTGATACATATTAGTAATACTGGTGATTACATGATATCTGCCCTGAAATAAGCAGATGTGAGAAAACTGGTTATCTAAAAGTTTTCAAATAATGCTTATGTAATTCACAATAATTCTAATTAGTAAAGTTGATCTCATGATACTAAATTTTAGGACCCTAGCCTTTGTGGAGTTCCTGCTGCAGAGGCATCATTGCCAATGAATGTTTCATAATGACAGCATTTCCTAATTTCAGCGCTAAATTTGATGTGGTCTCTTATCAGAAAATTGGTTATTTTGACATCAAGTTAAACTAATAATTCATTCTGCTCTTTTATTAATAGAGACGTACTCATTGAAAAATTGCCATCTGCTAAGTACTGAGGTAGGCTCTGGAATTTATAGATGAACTCACCACATTTTTTTACTCTCAAGTAAACTGAAATTTTATGGGAGAGAGAGGATGATCAACTTACAAGGACAGTGATTTCACAGGTTACTATGTACTTACTATGCACAATCATGGATGTCAGGAAATTCTTCCTGAATGAGGACTATCTGAGTACAAAAGTATAAGGAATTATCCCAGAGTTTGGGAGAGGGTGGACATAGGAGTGGGATGTAGGAAGGCAATAATAAGAGTGAGAGTGGATATGTTGGATTGTGTCATCTCATGTTGCACATAACGATTCTCAAATTCATGTTCATGCCAGCATTTATAAGAATTTCCATTATTCTACATTCATGCAAATGGTAATATCACTATTTTATTTACTTTTTAAATAATTTCAACTTTATTTAGGCGATACATGTGCAGGTTTGTTACATGGGTGTATCGTGTGATGCTGAGGTTTGCGTTATTAATGACCCCATCATCTAGACAGAGAAGTTTGGAAAACAGTTTGGTGTTATATATTAAAGTTAAACATACACAGAATCTATGACTTGACAATCCACTTATAAAGGCATATGCCAGTGGTGTTGTATTTATAGGAGAATGGTTCAAAATAGCCAAATTAGAAAACAAATGTCCACCCACAGAAGATTGGATAAATGAGTTGTGCTATATGCATTGAATGAAATAATATACACCAATAAAATGACCTATAAACAATTAGATGAAATAACATGGATAATCTTCACAAATACAAAGAACAGCAAAAGAAGCCAGATACAAAATTATACACTGTGTAAATCAATTGTGTAAAGTTCAAAAGCAAGAAAAACTATACTGTAGTATTAAAGGAAGTAGTGAAGGGAAACAGGACACAGGAAAAGGCCTTCTGTGCAGACAAAAATCTCCGTCTTAACCTAAGCACTGGTTACGCAGGTGTCCGCTTTGCAATGATTCACTGAACCTGCACATATATTTTTGCCCCCCTTAAGTGTGTTTACTTCCCATAAAAAGTTCAAATTTCATAATCTCCTTAAAATAAATTTATCTTTGAAAGAAATTTTACTTCTGGGAATTTTATTCTTTAGATATAATGTATCAGTATGTTAAAAATCAGGTTCAAGCATTTTTGGTGAAAGCAAAAGACTCAAAGCAACCTAAATACCTATCAGTAGATGACAGGTTCAGTATATTACAGCACATTCAGGAATACTACGGCAACTTTCACAAGAATGAGGCATCTCTATATGTGCTAATACAGGACAATCTCCAACATATTTTTAAGCAATCAGTGGGACGGTGGGTGTGATGGTTAATATTAGTTGTCAGTCTGATTGGATTGAAGGATGCCTAGATAGTTGGTAAAGTATTGTTTTGGGGTGTGTCTGTGAGGGTGTTGCAAGAGGAGATGGACATTTGAGTTGGTGGACTGGGAGAGGAAGACCCGCCCTCAGTGTGGGTGGGCACCATCCAATTGGCTGCCAGCCAAGCTAGAGCAAAGCAGCCAGCACGTCAGACTCCAGGTTTTCCAGCCTTTGAACTCTTTGACTTACACCAGTAGTTCTCCCGGGACTCTTGGGCCTTTGGCCACAGACTGAAGTCTGCATTTTCAGATTCCTTGCTTTTGAGGCTTTTAGACTTAGACTGAGCCACTACTGGATTCTTTTTTCCCCAGCTTGCAGATGGCCTATCGTGGGACTTCACCTTGTGATCATGTGAGCAAATTCTTTCTAATAAACTCTCTTTCACGTATGCATGTATCTTATTAGTTCTGTCCCTCTGGAGAACCCTAATACAGTGGGAGATATAAAACAGTGCAGGATATGCAAATGTGTGGTTTATCTTCTGGAAGGATAGGTGAAAAATAAAACTCAGTAATGGTGGCTGTCCCTGAAGTGGGAAACTGGAACACTAGAGGTCCTCAATGGAAGGGAAGCCTTTTTTTTTTTTTTTAAAAATACTGTTCTAGTTGACATCATATTAACTTAATCATGTATATATTATTTTTTCAAAATAACAAATAAGGTGATATATATTTTAAAAAAGAATTATGTCAGTGTTAGCTTTATTCACTGCAGTGAGCCATTTAAAAAATCTGTATGGAATTATAAGCTTTAATTATTTTTGTTTTAAGTTGACCGATTTGACCAGGGTGTGTCTTAATACTTTGAATCATGTCTATGTATTTTAACTTCTACAATTTTAGTTTTTTGCACTGTATTCTCCAGAGATCCTTTTTTGATCTTTCAAGGCACTAATTCAATTTTCATCTTTCTTCATTTTTCTAATCTTTCGTCTCTCTTCATCTTCTAATTAATACTTTAAGCAAATGTTTTGCAATCGTATTTTATTGTCCATAAATTCATGTTTCTCCATAAATTCAATCCTGTTTGGGAGGCTTGGCTAACATAAACTGGTCAATTACAACCCAGAAATTGTATATGAAGTGTCAAGCTATGTTTATATTTTGTGTGGATTTATATACTAATATTCTTATGAATTTCATGTGTTGTATGAAACGATTTTTTCCTTTTCTCAATGTTTTATCAGGATAATATGTTAGTGCAAGGTTTGGTTGAATACTCATGACAAAATAAAAGAGTTAAGATACTGCTAATGTACGATAGTGAAGGTACTGTTGCATACTGTTGTCTTTGCCAGTTGAAAATAGTCCATGTCTATATATTTTGTCAAATGAAGACAGATCGTCATCACTTTAATGGCTATATATTCTTTGCCGTGAGATGCTTGATTTGTTTCAGAAGAAAAACCACATGTAGAGCAGCAGCTGCAATTGCAGACACTGATTGATTAAAATGGATCAGGTAGTACAGGAAAGTGAAACTAATTTTAATTTCTGTATTTCGTTGACATTCTGCATAGTCCAAGCTGCCCAGTGAAAGATAAATATAATTTTAAAACCTTGTGTCTATCTGTTCTTAGGTGGGGTCACCAATCTTTCTGAAATCCCATAGTTAAGGTGGGGTTTTATAATTACTGTCATAATTTTGGTTGGGAATGGGAGATTATACGATTTACAGCTGAACCTCTTTACCACTATATTTTCTTTTCCATAAGTGAAGAAGTCAGCAAAAAGTTGCTGTAATTGTAAGAGGTAATTATTTAAGTATAGCCTCTATAACTTGAAGTGACACCTTGTAGGATTCAAAATTTCACAATCAGACATATCATGGTCTAATCGTTTTTTATCATCTGACACTTATTACCATGTATTGTGACTGTTGGACTGGAGTTGCATTGTGGATTCAAGAAACTAGAGTCATTATCAAATAAGCTGTAAAATATTTATGTAGTTCTCTTTCCTCTTATCTGGTTATCTGAATAAATGACATGGATAAATTTAAGAAGATTAGAGGGTAAGATCAATTTACATGTATGTACTATAGAAAGATTCTTCTTCAAGGGTATCGGTCAAGCTGTCACACAATAATACAACAGTTTTTCAATTGATGGGCTGCATTACATTACCTGACCTCAAATTATACTACAAATCTATAGTAAAACAGCATGGTACTGGTATTAAAATAGACACATAGATAAATGAAACAGAAGAGAATACCCCCAAAATAAAGCCACATATCTACAGCCAAATGATATTTGGCAAAGTAGAAAAAAATACACTGGGAAAGCTGCGCATGGTGGTGTATGCCTGTAATCCCAGCATTGTGGGAGGCCGAGATGGGTGGATTATGAGGTCAGGAGTTCAAGACCAGCCTGAGCAATATGGCGAAACCCCATCTCTACTAAAAATACAAAAATTAGCCAGGCCCAGTGGCAGGTGCCTGTAATCCCAGCTACTCAGGAGGCTGAGGCAGGAGAATCACTTGAACCTGGGCAGCGGAGGTTACAGTGAGCTGAGACTGCACCACTGCACTCCAGCCTGGGTGACAGAGTGAGACTCTGTTAAAAATAATAATAATAATAAACACTGAGAAGGCCGGGTGCAGTGGCTCATGCCTGTAATCCCAGCACTTTAGGAGGCTAAGGCAGGTGGATCATGAAGTCAAGAGTTTAAGACCAGCCTGACCAATATGGTGAAACCCCATCTCTACTAAAAATACAAAAATTAGCCGGGTGCAGTGGCAGGTGCCTGTAATGCCAGCTACTCAGGAGGCTGAGGCAGGAGAATCACTTGAATCTGGACAGCAGAAGTTTCAGTGAGCTGAGACTGAGCCACTATACTCCAGCCTGGGTGACAGAGTGAGACTCTGTCTCAGAAAACAAAACAAAACAAACTTTTAAAAAGCACTGGGAAAAAGACACCCTTTTTCTGGACTCCCTATCCTTTTCCTTTCACAAAAATCAACTCAAGATGGAATAAAGACTTAAGTGTAAGACCTGGAACTGTGAAAGTCCTAGAAGAAAACTGAGGCAACACTCTTCTGAATATTGGCCTAGGAAAAGAATTTATGACCAAGTCCTCAAAAATAAACACAATAAAAACAAAAGTAGGCAAATGAGACTTAATTAAACTACAAATCTTCTGTGCAGTGAAAGAAACAGTAAACAGGCAACATAAAGAATGGAAAATGTATTTGCAAACTGCATCTTACAAAGGGTTAATATTTACAATCTGTAAGAAACTCAAAAAACTCAAAAAACAACCCCAATAAAAAGTGGGAAAATGATATGAACAGACAGTTTTCAAAAGAAGACATAGAAGCGCCCAATAAACATGAAAAACTGCTCAACATCAGCAATCATCAGAGAAATGCAAATTAAAACTGCAATGAGAGGTCATGAGACTTTCTGTTTCTGAGTTGTTCACTAAAGATTTAGCCTCCAGTTCCATCCATGTTACTGAAAGACATTATTTCATTCTTTTTGTTTGTTTGTTTTGAGATGGAGTTTCGCTCTTGTTGCCCAGGCTGGAGTGCAACCTCTGCCTCCCAGAATCAAGCAATTCTCCTGCCTCAGCCTCCTGAGTAGCTGGGATTATAGGCACCCACCACCACACCCGGCTAATTTTTTGTATTTTTAGTACAGACGGGGTTTCACCATGTTGGCCAGGCTGGTTTCGAACTTCTGACCTCAGGTGATCCACCCACCTCGGCCTCCCAAAGTGCTGGGATTACAGGCATGAGCCACCATGCCCGGCCTGGCTAAAGAGTATTCCATCGTGTGTGTATGTGTTTACTGTAGAGAGATTATTTATTTCTTTGTATATACATACACAAACCCAAACACATATATGTACACACATCACCATATATATGTGCACATACCACCACCACAATATGTATACAAACCAAATATATATGCACACATATATGTATAGCATATATATAGTGCATATATATACACACACACCATATATATACACACAGACTTCACCTCTACTCAATATATCCTTGTATACAAAACTGCACTTGTATCCCTTAAATATATGCTAGTAAAAATAAATCAGGTCTGAGAAATGAATGCAGAGTAGTTTTATGGCTAAGTCTGTCTTCTCTCAATAGTACTGTTTTTTGGTTTTTGTTTTTTTGGTTTTAATTTCATTTTACTTTACTTTCAACTGTGGTATTACTTACAGTAGACTCAGCAAGATGATAAACACTACAAGATATCATTTCAAAGTTTACTTTGCCTAGCATTCTATTTAATTTTAGGGATTTATGAATTGTTAATCATAAGTAGAGGTCCATATTTTTTTTTGTTTTTATTTTATAATTTAAGTACAAATTTAATGGGCTTTATTTCTATCAACCTTATAATTTTTCAACTATAGATGAAGATTCATATTTAGGTCATATGCTTATTAGAATGCTAACTGCAAATGAATCCAGTTGGTTATTATGATACCCATCCCACTGTGTGCCTGGAGGCTACATACATACTTGTACTTGATGCATTCCCACTGAAATCAGGAAGTTAACATGTATTTGTAGTCACTTTCACCAATATCCCTGCTGAAGACAAAATAAGAAAGTTGTTTTAAAAACATTTAGTTGCTACTTTCCCCAATTTATTCCTCAAAATCTGGTATTTTGAGCTTTCTTGGAAACTATTTTTTTTTTTTTTTCTTTGAGATGGAGACTTGCTCTCTCACCCAGGCTGGAGTGCAGTGGCATGATCTTGGCTCACTGCAATCTCCGCCTCCCGGGTTCAAGCAATTCTCCTGCTTCAGCCTCCCGAGTAGCTGAGATTACAGGTGTCTGCCACCATGCCTGGCTAGTTTTTGTATTTTTAGTAGAGACAGGGTTTCACTATGTTGGCCAGGCTTGTCTCGAACTTCTGACCCCAGGTAATCTGCCTGCCTTGGCCTCCCTTACTAGAATGCACTTAAAATTCTAGTGGTTAGTGTAGTCATATTCAGGTCAACATAATAGTTTGAATGGTGCTATGGTTTGAATTTTTGTGTCCCCCCAAAGTTAATATGTTGAAGCCTAATTCCCAATAAGGGTATTACAAGGTGGGGTCTTTAGGAGGTGATTAGTTCATATATGTGGAGCCTTCGTTAATGGGTTTAGCACCCTGGTAAGGGGTTGAAGAGCTCAGAGATTTTCCCTTCTACCATATGCAAACATAGCAAGAAGGTATTATCTATGAACCAGAGTGACCCCATGGCAGCCACCTAATTTGCTGGCACTTTGATCCCAAGATTAAGACTTTCCAGTCTCCACAACTGTGAGAAATGCATTTCTGTTGTTTGTAAGCTGTCCAGTTTATGGTATTTTGTTGTAACAGCACTTACATTGGTCAGAGGCAGTAGGCATTATTTCGTTATCTGCCAATTTTAATATTCTCAATATCATTACAGATATTTTATCCTATGGTAAAGCATGATCACTAATTCGGAAGAAAAAAGAAAGAAAACTTTTTTTTTTTTTTTTTTTTGTCTGTCAGCCTTGGTACTAAGAAGGTTGGGTAGAAGAATTCAAAGGAACAACAATGAGAGGTCTCTCTCCTTCTTCGAGACGGCTTCCCTGATACGGTTTGGCTCTGTGCCCGCACCAAAATCTCATCTTGTACTTCCCATAATTCCCACATGTTGTGAGAGGGACCCTGTGGGAGATGATTGAATCACAGGGGCAGGTCCTTCTCGTGCTGTTCTCGTGATAGTGAATGGGTCTCATGAGATCTGTTGGTTTTTAAAATGGGAGTTTCTCTGCACAACCTCTCGTTTTGCCTGCTGACATCCACGTAAGTTGTGATTTGCTCCTCTTTGCCTTCTGCCATGATTTTGAGGCCTCTCCAGCCATGTGGAACTGTGAGTTCAATTAATCCTCTTTCTTTTGTAAATTGTCTGGTCTCGGGTATGCCTTTATCAGCAGTGTGAAAACTGACTAATACACCTGCCCTGAAACACCCTCCTCTGTAGTGATGTTGAGGAAATGGTAGACTATGAGAAGCACAACATGGAACAGAAGACTGTTCTGCAAGGCTGAAGGGAAAAGAAGGGAAGAAAAGAAAGAATGCCTAATGTCTAAGAGTGGTTTCCATAATTATGTGTCAAGCAATGTCTTCTGTTTGCAATATACATTCACATGAGAAGGACACAAATACATGTAAAAAGTTTCATATTCACATGAGAAGAACACAAATACATGTCTGAGTTTGAGACTGGCTAGAGTTCAGCAATGTCTAATAGGACTTTTTCTGCTGATGAGAATGTTCTATATCTATGATATAGAGCAATAGCCATTAGCCACATGAAGCTGTTTAACATGAAGTGTGGCTACTATGACTAGATTTTTAATTTTATTTCATTTTGATTACTTTTATTCATAATTGACATTAATAATTGTACATATTTACAGAGCACAATGTGATGTTTCAATGCAAATAGCCCTATGTGATGACTGGTTAATGTATAACACAAGTGACTGCTTTTTTTTTTTTTTTAAATACTTAAAGTTCTAGGGTACATGTGTATAACGTGCAGGTTTGTTACATATGTATACATGTGCCATGTTGGTGTGCTGCACCCATTAACTCGTCATTTACATTAGGTATATCTCCTAATGCTATCCCCCCCCAACAATAGGACCTGGTGTGTGATGATCCCCTTCCTGTGTCCAAATGATCTCATTGTTCAGTTCCCACCTATGAGTGAGAACATGTGGTATTTGGTTTTCTGTTCTTGTGATAGTTTGGTGAGAATGATGGTTTCCAGCTGCATCCATGTGCCTACAAAGGACACGAACTCATCCTTTATTATGGCTGCATACTATTCCATGGTATGTATGTGCCACATTTTCTTAATCCAGTCTGTCACCAATGGGCATTTGAGTTGATTCCTAGTCTTTGCTATTGTGAATAGTGCCACAATAGACATACTTGTGCATGTGTCTTTATAGCAGCATGACTTATAATCCTTTGGGAATATCCCCAGTAATGGGACGGCTGGGTCAAATGGTATTTCTAGTTCTAGATCCTTGAGGAATCGCCATACTGTTTTCCATAATGGTTGAACTAGTTTACAGTCCCACCAACAGTGTAAAAGTGTTCCTGTTTCTCCATATCCTCTCTAGCACCTGTTGTTTCCTGATTTTTATGATTGCCATTCTAACTGGTGTGAGATGGTATCTCATTGTGGTTTTGATTTGCATTTCTCTGATGGCGAGTGATGATCAGCATTTTTTCATGTGTCTGTTGGCTGTATGAATGTCTTCTTTTGAGAAGTGTCTGTTCATATCCTTTGCCTACTTTTTGATGAGATTGTTTTTTTCTTGTAAATTTGATTGAGTTCTTTATAGGTTCTGGATATTAGCCCTTTGTCAGATGAATAGATTGCAAAAACATTCTCCCATTCTGTAGGTTGCCTATTCACTCTGATGGTAGTTTCTTTTGCTGTGCAGAAGCTCTTTTGTTTAATTAGATCCCATTTATCAATTTTGGCTTTTGTTTCCATTGCTTTTGGTGTTTTAGACATGAAGTCCTTGCCCATGCCTATGTCCTGAATGGTATTGCCTAGGTTTTCTTCGAGGGTTTTTATGGTTTTAGGTCTAACATTTAAGTCTCTAATCCATCTTGAATTAATTTTCGTATAAGGAGTAAGGAAAGGATCCAGTTTCAGCTTTCTACTTATGGCTAGCCAGTTTTCCCAGCACTATTTATTAAATAGGGAATCTTTTCCCCATTTCTTGTTTTTGTCAGGTTTGTCAAAGATCAGATGGCTGTAGATGTGTGGTATTATTTCTGAGGGCTCTGTTCTGTTTCGTTGGTCTATATCTCTGTTTTGGTACCAGTACCATGCTGTTTTGGTTACTGTAGCCTTGTAGTATAGTTTGAAGTCAGGTAGCGTGATGCCTCCAGCTTTGTTCTTTTGACTAGGAGTGTCTTGGCAATGCAGGGTCTTTTTTGATTCCATATGAACTTTAAAGCAGTTTTTCCCAATTCTGTGAAGAAAGTCATTGGTAACCTAAGGGGCATGGCATTGAATCTATAAATTACCTTGGACAGTATGTCCATTTTCACAATATTGATTCTTCCTATCCATGAGCATGGAATGTTCTTCCATTTGTTTGTGTCTTCTTTTATTTCACTGAGCAGTGGTTTGTAGTTCTCCTTGAAGAGGTCCTTTTCATCCCTTGTAAGTTGGATTCCTAGGTATTTTATTCTCTTTGAAGCAATTGTGAATGGAAGTTCATTCATGATTTGGCTCTCTGTTTGTCTGTTACTGGTGTATAAGAATGCTTGTGATTTTTGCACATTAATTTTGTATCGTGAGACTTTGCTGAAGTTGCTTATCAGCTTGAGATTTTGCCTGAGACAGTGGGGTTTTCTAAATATACAATCATGTCGTCTGCAAAGAGGGACAATTTGACTTCTTCTTTTCCTAACTGAATACCCTTGATTTCTTTCTCTTGCCTGCTTGCCCTAGCCAGAACTTCCAACACTATGTTGAATAGGAGTGGTGTGAGAGGGCCTCCCTGTCTTGTGCCAGTTTTCAAAGGGAATTTTTCCAGTTTTTGCCCATTCAGAATGATATTGGCTGTGGGTTTGTCATAAGTAGCTCTTATTATTTTGAGATACATTCCATCAATACCAAATTTATTGAGAGCTTTTACCATGAAAGGCTGTTGAATTTTGTCAAAGGCCTTTTCTGCCTCTATCGAGATAATCATGTGGTTTTTGTCTTTGGTTCCATTTATATGCTGGATTATGTTTATTGATTTGTGTATGTTGAACCAACCTTGCATCCCAGGGATGATGCCCCTTGGTCATGGTGGGTAAGCTTTTTGATGTGCTGCTGGATTCAGTTTGCCAGTATTTTATTGAGGATTTTTGCATCGATGTTCATCAGGGATATTGGTCTAAAATTCTCTTTTTTTGTTGTCTCTCTCTCAGGCTTTGGTATCAGGATGATGTTGGCCTCATAAAATAAGTTAGGGAGGATTCCCTCTTTTTCAATTGATTGGAATAGTTTCAGAAGGAATGATACCAACTCCTTCTTGTACCTCTGGTAGAATTTGGCTGTGAATCAATCTGGTCCTGGACTTTTTTTGGTTGGTAGGCTATTAATTATTGCCTCAACTTCAGAGCCTGCTATTGGTCTATTCAGGAATTCAACTTCTTCCTGGTTTAGTCTTGGGAGAGTGTAAGTGTCCAGGAAATTATCCTTTTCTTCTGGGTTTTCTAGTTTATTTGTGTAGAGGTTATAGTATTTTCTGATGGTAGTTTGTATTTCTGTGGGGTCAGTGGTGATATCTCCTTTATCATTTTTTATTGCATCTATTTGATTCTTCTCTCTTTTCTTCTTTATTAGTCTTGCTAGTGGCCTATCAATTTTGTTCATCTTTTCAAAAAACCAGCTCCTGGATTCATTGATTTTTTAGAGGGTTTTTTGTGTCTCTATCTCCTTCAGTTCTGCTCTGATCTTAGTTATTTCTTGCCTTCTGCTAGCTTTTGAATGTGTTTGCTCTTGCTTCTCTAGTTCTTTTAATTGTGATGTTAGGGTGTCAATTTTAGATCTTTCCTGCTTTCTCTTGTGGGCATTTAGTGCTATAAATTTCCCTCTACACACTGCTTTAAATGTGTCCCAGAGATTCTGGTATGTTGTATCTTTGTTCTCGTTGATTTCAAAGAACATCTTTATTTCTGCCTTCATTTTGTATGTACCCAGTAGTCATTCAGGAGCAGGTTGTTCAGTTTCCATGTAGTTGAGCAGTTTTGATTGAGTTTCTTAGTCCTGAGTTCTAGTTTGATTGCACTGTGGTCTGAGAGACAGTTTGTTATAATTTCTGTTCTTTTACATTTGCTGAGGAGTGCTTTACTTCCAACTATGTTTTCAGTTTTGGAATAAGTGCGATGTGGTGCTGAGAAGAATGTATATTCTGTTGATTTGCGGTGAAGAGTTCTGTAGATGTCTATTAGGTCCACTTGGTGCAGAGTTGAGTTCAATTCCTGGATATCCTTGTTAACTTTCTGTCTCATTGATCTGTCTAATGTTGAGAGTGGGGTGTTGAAGTCTCCCATTATTATTGTATGGGAGTCTAAGTCTCTTTGTAATTCTCTAAGGACTTGCTTTATGAATCTAGGTGCTCCTGTTTTGGGTGCATATATATTTAGGATAGTTAGCTCTTCCTGATGAATTGATCCGTTTACCATTATGTAATGGCCTTCTTTGTCTCTTTTGATCTTTGATGGTTTAAAGTCTGTTTTATCAGAGACTAGGATTGCAACCCCTGCTTTTTTTTTGTTTTCCATTTACTTGGTAGATCTTCCTCCATCCCTTTATTTTGAGCCTATGTGTGTCTCTGCATGTGAGATGGGTCTCCTGAATACAGCAAACTGATGGGTCTTGACTCTTTATCCAATTTGCCAGTCTATGTCTTTTAATTGGATCATTTAGTCCATTTACATTTAAGGTTAATATTGTTAAGGGTGAACTTGATCCTGTCATGATATTAGCTGGTTATTTTGCTTGCTAGTTGATGCAGTTTCTTCCTAGCATCAATGGAGTTTACATTTTGACATGTTTTTGCAATGGCTGGTACTTGTTGTTCCTTTCCATGTTTAGTGCTTCCTTCAGGATCTCTTGTAGGGCAGGCCTGGTGGTGACAAAATCTCTAAGCATTTGCTTGTCTGTAAAGGATTTTATTTCTCCTTCACGTATGAAACTTGGTTTGGCAGGATATGAAATTCTGGGTTGTAAATTCTTTTCTTTGGCCCCCACTCTCTTCTGGCTTGGAGAGTTTCTGCCAAAAGATCTGCTGTTAGTCTGATAGGCTTCCCTTTGTATGTCTTGGTGACAATCCAATGCACCCAAGGACGGATAGGATCCCTATCAACTAGAGGTCCCCTGCTAGTACTGCCAACTGTGAACCCTGCTCCTGACCTAGTGGCAGACATGTGACCTGGTTCCAACCACAATCCTGAAGACAATCTCATCAGCCTAAGAACCTAACAGAAAAAGGCCTTAATCTGCAGAAAATGGTCTATATATACTGTAAAAGGTGTTTTTTCCTTCAAAACCACAGACACCATTGCAAGGCTAAACAGATAATAAAGAAATAGGCACACATGAAACCATCAAACGAAACTAATAAAGATCCAGCAACTGGTCCCAAAGGAATGGAGATCTATATATTGTCTGAAACAAAATTCAGAATAATCATCTTAAAGAAGCTCAATGAGATTAAAGAAACACAATTATATGAAATTTAAAAAGACAATGAATAAACAAAATTAGAAGTTTAATAAAACATAGAAACCATAAAAAAGAACCAAATTGAAATTCTGTAGGTGAAGAATACAATAGCAGAATGAAAATTTTAATAATGAGCTTTAATAGCAGACTTGATGCAGAAGAAAGGATTAGCAATCTCAAAGACAGGTAATTTGAAATTAGCCAATTAGGGAAACAAATCCACAATAGAATAAAAAAGAGTGAAGAAAGAACGAGGGACCTACAGGACAATATCAAGCATATTAGTACTCTAATTATGGGAGTTCCAGAAGTAGAAGACAAAGATAAAGGAGGAGAAGGTCATATGGTTTGGCCATGTCACCACTCAAATCTCATCTTGAATTGTAGTTCCCATAATCCCCATATGTTGTGAGAAGAACCTGGTGGGAAGTAATTGAACAATGGGGGTGGTTTCCCCCATGCTGTTGTTCTCATGATAGTAGGTGAGTTCTCATGAGATCTGATGGTTTTATGAGAAGCTTTCCCTCCCTCGCTCCGCAGTTCTCCTTCCTGCTGTCATGTGAAGGACATATTTGCTTCCCCTTCCACCATGATTGTAAGTTTCCTGAGGCCTCCCAGCTATGTGGAACTGTGAGTCAATTAAATCGCTTTCTTTATAAATTACCCACACTCAGGCAGTTCTTTATAGCAGCATGAGAATGGACTAATACAGACGGCTTCTTTAAAAAACACAATGGCTGAAAAATTTCCAAATCTTATGAGGGAAATAGACATCTAGAGTCATATTTCTCTAAGAATTCCAAGAAAGAGAAACTCAAATAAAATTACAGTCATCCCTCCATATCCATGGGTTCCACATTTGTGGATTCAATCAACTGCTGATCAAAAAATTTGAAAAAATAAATCCAGAAATGTTTTAGAAGCAAAATTTGAATTTGCCTTGCATCAAGTACTACATTGAACTCATGAGAAAGAAGTGATATTAAGGCATTGTATTAGGTACTATAAATAATCTAGAGAGGATTTAAAGTACACAGAATATGCATGGGCTATATGCAAATATGATGCCATTTTATATGAAGAACATGAGCATAAACAGATTTTGGTATCCACAGGGGGTCCTGGAAACAACCCCCCACACTTACAAAGAGAATACTGTTTTATGATACATATATAATCAAGCGTAATCCAGCATATAAACAGAACCAAAGACAAGAACCACATGATTATCTCAATAGATGCAGAAAAGGCTTTTGACAAAATTCAACAGCCCTTCAATTTGAAGAAGTCAAATTGTCCCTGTTTGCAGATGACATGATTGTATATTTGGAAAACCCCATTGTCTCAGCCCAAAATCTCCTTAAGCTGATAAGCAACTTCAGCAAAGTCTCACGATACAAAATTAATGTGCAAAAATCACAAGCATTCTTATACACCAGTAACAGACAAACAGAGAGCCAAATCATGAATGAACTTCCATTCACAATTGCTTCAAAGAGAATAAAATACCTAGGAATCCAACTTACAAGGGATGTAAAGGACCTCTTCAAGGAGAACTACAAACCACTGCTCAGTGAAATAAAAGAAGACACAAACAAATGGAAGAACATTCCATGCTCATGGATAGGAAGAATCAATATCGTGAAAATGGCCATACTGCCCAAGGTAATTTATAGATTCAATGCCATCCCCATCAAGCTACCAATGAGTTTCTTCACAGAATTGGGAAAAACTGCTTTAAAGTTCATATGGAACCAAAAAAGAGCCCGCATTGCCAAGACAATCCTAAGTCAAAAGAACAAAGCTGGAGGCATCACGCTACCTGACTTCAAACTATACTACAAGGCTACAGTAACCAAAACAGCATGGTACTGGTACCAAAACAGAGATATAGACCAATGGAACAGAACAGAGTCCTCAGAAATAATACCACACATCTACAGCCATCTGATCTTTGACAAACCTGAGAGAAACAAGAAATGGGGAAAGGATTCCCTATTTAATAAATAGTGCTGGGAAAACTGGCTAGCCATAAGTAGAAAGCTGAAACTGGATCCTTTCCTTACTCCTTATACAAAAATAATTCAAGATGGATTAGAGACTTAAATGTTAGACCTAATACCATAAAAACCCTAGAAGAAAACCTAGGTAGTACCATTCAGGACATAGGCATGGGCAAAGACTTCATGTCTAAAACACCAAAAGCAACGGCAGCAAAAGCCAAAATTGACAAATGGGATCTCATTAAACTAAAGACCTTCTGCACAGCAAAAGAAACTACCATCAGAGTGAACAGGCAACCTACAGAATGGGAGAAAATTTTTGCAATCTACTCATCTGACAAAGGGCTAATCTCCAGAACCTACAAAGAACTCAAACAAATTTACAAGAAAAAAAAAAACAACCCCATCAAAAAGTGGGCAAAGGATATGAACAGACATTTCTCAAAAGAAGACATTCATACAGCCAACAGACACATGAAAAAATGCTCATCATCACTGGCCATCAGAGAAATGCAAATCAAAACCACAATGAGATACCATCTCACACCAGTTAGAATGGCGATCATTAAAAAGTCAGGAAACAACAGGTGCTGGAGAGGATGTAGAGACATAGGAACACTTTTACACTGTTGGTGGGATTGTAAACTAGTTCAACCATTATGGAAAACAGTATGGCGATTCCTCAAAGATGTAGAACTAGATGTACCATATGACCCAGCCATCCCATTACTGGGGATATACCCAAAGGATTATAAATCATGCTGCTATAAAGACACATGCACACGTATGCTTATTGCGGCACTATTCACAATAGCAAAGACTTGGAATCAACCCAAATGTCCATCAGTGACAGACTGGATTAAGAAAATGTGGCACATATACACCATGGAATACTATGCAGCCATAAAAAAGGATGAGTTTGTGTCCTTTGTAGGGACATGGATGCAGCTGGAAACCATCATTCTTAGCAAACTATCACAAGAACAGAAAACCAAACACCGCATATTCTCACTCATAGGTGGGAACTGAACAATGAGATCACTTGGACTCGGGAAGGGGAACATCACACACCGGGGCCTATCATGGGGAGAGGGGAAGGGGGAGGGATGGCATTGGGAGTTATACCTGATGTAAATGATGAGTTGATGGGTGCTGACGAGTTGATGGGTGCAGCACAGCAACATGGCACAAGTATACATATGTAACAAACCTGCACGTTATGCACATGTACCCTAGAACTTAAAGTATAATAATAATTTTAAATAAAAAATAAATAAATAAATAAATGGAACATAACAGAAGCCTCAGAAATAACACCACATATCTACAACCATTTGATCTTTGATAAATCTGACAAAAACAAGCAATGGGGAAAAGATTCCCTATTTAATAAATGGAACTGGGAGAACTGGCTAGTCATATATAGAAAACTGAAACTGGACCACTTCCTTAAACGTTATACAAAAATTAAGTAAAGAAGCGTTAAAGACATAAAAGTGAAACCTAAAACCATAAAAACCCTAGAAGAAAACCTAGGCAATACCATTCAGGACATAGGCATGGGCAAAGACTTCATGACTAAAACACCAAAATCAATTGCAACAAAAGCCAAACTTGACAAATGGAATCTAATTAAACTAAAGAGTTTCTGCCCAGCAAAAGAAACTATTATCAGAGTGAACAGGTAACCTACAAAATGTCAGAAAAGTTTTGCAATCTATCAATCTGACAAAGGGCTAATATCCAGAACCTACAAGGAACTTATACAAATTTACAAGAATAAAACAAACAATCCCATCAAAAAGTGAGCAAAAGATATGAACAGACCCCTCTCAAAAGAAGACATTTATGCAGCCAACAAACATGAAAAAAAGCTCATTATCCCTGGTCAGTAGAGAAATGCAAATCAAAACCACAGTGAGATGTCATCTCATGCCAGTTAGAATGGTGATCATAAAGTGTCTGGAAACAACAGATGCTGATAAGGATGCGGAAAAATAGGAATATTTTTACAGTTGGTTGGAGTGTAAATTAGTTCAACCATTCTAGAAGACAGAAAACCAAAAATACCATTTGACCCAGCAATCCCATTACTGGGTATAGACCCAAAGGATTATAAATCATTCTACTATAAAGGCACATGCACACGTCTGTTTATTGCAGCACTATTTACAATAGCAGAGACTTGGAACTAACCCAAATGTCCATCACTGATAGACTGGATAAAGAAAATGTGGCACATGTACACAACTGAATACTATACATCCATACAAAAGAATGAGTTCATGCCTTATGCAGGGACATGGATGAACCTGGAAATCATAATCCTCAGCAAACTAACACAGGAATGGAAAACCAAACACCACAAGTTCTTACTGATAAGTCGGAGTTGAACAAAGCAAACACATGGACACAGGGAGGGGAAAATCACACACCAGGGCCTGTTGGTGGGTGGGGGACAAGGGGAGGTAGAGCATTAGGACAAATACCTAATGCATGAAGGGCTTAAAACCTAGATGACGGGTTGATAGGTACAGCAAACAACCATGGCAAATGTATAGCTATGTAATGAACCTGCACGTTCAGCACATGTGTCTCAGAACTTAAAGTAAAATAAAATAAAATAATTTCATCTCTGACTTATTTCTTGTATTGTATGTGGTGAGTGTTGAATTAAGTTTTGCTTTGCTTTGTTTTGTTCTGTTTTAGTATTGATCATCAGCCTTGAGTATTTGTGATTCAATTTTTTCTCAATAACATTATAAATTTTATATAATTTAATTATAAAATTATTTTATAAAGTTATAAATTGCAAATATCAACACATAAGGAAACCATACTATTATTTTTGTTGCAATTAATCTAAAACAATAATGTTAAAACCACAGATAACAAGTGATTACTGTAATCCATTCTACAGACATAAATTACTCTCTCTTCCCAATACTTCTTTCTTGCCCTCTGAATAGTATCATCCTCTTTTCAAGGCTATCCTTCTCCAGCTTTGTACCCCATCCCCATCTATGATTCAGTATTAGTTTCCTTTTTTTTTTTTTTTTTTTTAACATTACCTCCACCTCTGGTCAAAATGATTGTTGGAAAGAGTGTGCCGGTGAAACAATCCTGAGTCCTTCCTTGAGCATTAAAAAAAATAGAACTAAGGAGGCCCCTATTGAATCCTGATGAGGTTGACAAGGTGAGCTGGGAGTTACTAGTCAGCATAATTTCCACAATGGTAAATGGAATCAGTACACAAAAGAGAGAAAAAGAGAGGGGTAGAGAGAAATCCTGTTGGTTTAACCCCATACTCCAGAGGTCCTAAAAACTAGTTCCAAATCTTTTTGTTTAATTTTTACTAAAAAATTTACCTTCTATCTCTTGTTTATTACAGGTATTTCTATCTTCCAAGGCAGAAATTCAAATAATTCCTACTGTTGTTAGCAGATAGGAGTTAGGAGTTATCTATTTGTACTGTTTTTTATTTAAATATATGTAAATTATCATTTCATTATTTTTAATTGTTTATTATCATGGAACCAAATTTATTTAGACACAGTTAATTTTAAAGGTCACATCTCAAAATGATTGATTAATGTCTTTGTGATAATGTTATTTATAAATCTAAAAATGATCAATCCTTGGTAATTTTTATAACAATATAAAGATCACAAAAATAAAATTTTAACTTGACATATAATAAACACACCAAACAAACATAGGAATGTGAGCAATATGCAAAATTTTGGGGATCTAAAGATTAAATAGGTAGAATCCCTAAGCTGAAGTTTCCCAGTGTATTCCTAGAGGAAGAGAGATTGTCAGAGAATGCACAATAGTTAAACTATGAGTTTTTATAAAAGATCTAATTTTTGTAGAAATTACAATAAGCGTAAAGTTATCCATACATTATCATTCTCATGCACCAAGATTTATGTTAATGGGCAGAAAGAGGAGCTGAGCTAGACCTAGGACAACCAGAAAATATTCATAAGAAATGTAAGCATCTTCAGAATCAGAGAAGTCTGAATCTAAGAGACTGTTATTCAAGGGGGGAAATGTGGGCTCCTTTGCTTCCACCATCTGTTTAAATGTCGTTAGTCTTTCTCTCATTACTCTACCTGCTCTGCAAAATCTCATGATATTTAACATACTGATGATTCAGAAATGTATAGCTGCAAGACAAATCATTTTTCAGCTTAAGGTTTGTATATCCAACTGTTAAAATATTTTCAATCAGATGTCCTGCACACACCCAAACCCAACCTTATTCAAAACTATGCATACTATATTCCAAAGTAAATCTGTGTCTTCCGTGCTGTAGGCACTTCTATCTAAGGTCATCCAAACCAGAAATGTGTGAGTGGTCTCCCTAGCACTTACATCTAGCAACATACCATTCATTAATTAGTACTTTTAATGTGACTTGCCCTCATGTAACAGTTACACAGATTCTGATTGCTAAAGAAGACTCATAGAATCCAAAATGAAATGCTGACAAATACCCAGTTTATAGCAGGAAAAGGCAGAACATAGCCACAACATTAAAGTAAAGGTGTGAGTCACAGCCAGAGACAGCTTCACAGCACGGTATCTGGAAAGGCCAGGAGTGAACTACATTTGTCCCCCCTCTGTAAGGGTCATCTCGTAACACACTTTGTTTATTGAGCCAGTAACCATCAAGTGTAAGTGAAACATTTTAGAATAAGAGGGTTCAAACTTCAATCTCAATCAGAGGTTTTATAACTTGTTGCTCATGTAACCATATTCCTGATACATAATCCATGGATCTTAACAAGACAAGAAGCAAATCACAAATTTCACTGTTATCAGATATTTAGAAGCTGACACTTCCAAGACATATGGCCACTAAGCCATAGAAAATCAATTTGTATTTCAGCTAAACAACCCGGGATTCCTAGAATTAACCCTCACAGCACATGGCCCCATCTTTTATCAGACAAAGCTTAAATTTCTTAATATGTTATCAAGATCCACTGTGATTGCTGTTTACTCATCAGCACCATTACTCTCAGTCTTATTAGCTATGCTCTATCAACAATGAATTGCTTGCTACTCTCTGTGTACAGAATGCCATCATCAGTTCGTGCTCAGAGTCTCTCCTGGTGTCCACCAAAATAATGAGCGAATTGCTGCAACATGTGTTATTTGTCACAAGGAAAAAAACTTGCTTTTTAAAATTTTTGCAGACATTTGGGATTTTTGTTCCAGAGTATTTACCAGGTAACTTGGAACTGTCAGCTATGAGTTGTGCTTATTATTTAATATATGCTGTAATTTAAGCCTTCTGTCCTTATATAACAGCAGATCAAATGTTGTTCAAAGTATCTATGCTAGACAATGATATTGCAAAGACCCTATGGCAAGTCCTTGTGTACATCTTAGGCACATCTGTAGATTTCTGGAACAAAAATCCTGTGCACGTTTTAACTATAGTAGTTTTCCTTGGAGAAATTGCTCCTGGCTAAATAACATTTGATGAGACTGAACCCGATCTTGAAACACCAGAGAGTAACAATGCAACTCAAAACCACCCAATATTAACTTGATACGATTTTTTCCTGCTAGGTAGAAAGTTAGGCAAACCTGACAGCACCAAATAATAGTGTTACATTCAGTGCAAGCCTGAATAGACCCTGAGGTCACATGTAAATTGCCTGTGATAATTGTTCACAATCCTAGAAAGCCTAGTCCTACTAATTGTCATCTCTCTTTCAAAATGATGACCTATGGGATAATCCTTAAAATAACAGAGTGTAAAAACAATTACAGCCTAAGTTTTAGATGGCTCTGCCTGACATGATGCTAATACTAATAAAAGGTATAAATAAATTCTTCCAAAACATAGACCATTTTGTTTCCAGTTTTCATTGAATAGAAAGAAAAGGTAAAAACCTCCCCGATATGAGTTCAGGCCTCGCTGTCGAAACCTGCAAAGTTACAAGATGGGGATGTTTGTGATAAAGTCTGATAAATAGATATACAGAGGAACTTGTTGCAACAAGCCAAGAGCATGAAAAAATTGTGTTCATGCCTATCAACAGGACTACACAGAAGAATGGAAAGGATAACTCTCCCGTTAAATAAAAGCCAGGCTCCTGTACTGGCTATCACCTATTGTTACATGAAATCTCTTTTTCATAACCTTCCACGTTTTTTCTTATCACAAGAGTTAGAAAATGGAAATTTACATTTTTCATAGTCACTCAATTTTGGGCTATGAGTAAAAGTTTGGTTCTGACAGTGAGATGCACGTTTTTGACATTTGAAAGACAACATTAGGCAGAAGACATCAACCAATGGCTATGGTGTTGAAAACAACTTTTCACAAATAGGCAAGCTTGTGGTTGTAAGGCGCCATGTTCCGATGCCTAGTCAAAAGCCTCATGAATGTGTGGAAGTTGAATTGGAGGCAGCAGAGTAGAAGTAACAGCACTTCCAAATTGCAGGTGCAGCACTTTAGCCCTGAATCCAACAGTCAAATTAATGTCCCTGACTTCCATTCATCCATTTCTTTTTTCAACAAATTGATACATAGTAGTTGTATATATATACTGGGTACATGTGACATTTTGATACATGATATAATGTGTTTTGATCAAATTAGGATAATTACGATATGCATCACTTCAAACATCATTTCTCCTTTTCTTTGAATAATTTTATAAGAATCAATTTTCTTGTTTTAAATATCTTTCTCCTTCATATATGTAGTGTTGTTTCTTTCTCCTGTATTGATTTTTGACACATGCACTTTTTTTCCCCACCATTTCAGGACTTGGCCAATCTTATTATTCTGAAGAAAGTAGCCACATTTTTAGACTTTGAGGCTAAACATATGCTCAACATTGTGTCCCCTTCCTGTCAGAAGGTTTTCTGTTACCATCTCCACTGTTGAGTGCACAGTATTCCAGTGGCAATAGCTCAATCTTAGTCCACAAATAATTTCCTTGAGCAAAGCAGTTAACTGCCTGGCAGCATTTTGTTGCTTTTTAATGGATAGTCAAAAGTTGTCCTCATTTGGGGGCAAAAATAATTTAATTTCCTTTCCCTGTCTCTTGTGTTCTTTCTATATCATCATGTTTTAATCAAACACTGGAAAACCTTCACAAATTGAACTACTCAAAGTATATTAATTCTTTTTGGTTGGTACTTTTATCACTATTTACTTTTTCATCTGTATTCACTACAATATTAACATTTTCTTATCAGATGAGCTCTTCTGGGCGTGTGTGCGTGTGTGAATATGTGTTTGTGTATGTGTGCATGTGTGTGTATGTGTGCATGAGTGTGTGTGTGAGAGAGAGAGAAAGAGAGAAGCAGAAGAAGTATAATGGGGAGGAATTTTTCAAACAGGAAGAAAAATAGATAATGTGATCCCTCCTTTCAAATAACTTATTAAGAGCGTGCGCACACACACACACACGTGCGTGCACACACACACAACAAAGAAAGATCATCCATTAAATAAATACTAATAATATTGTAAATATTGAGAAAAAAATGAAACAAAATCCAAGCTGGTTTGGAGAATCAGAATTTTGGAGGTTTTTAGCCATTTTAAGAAAGTAAGAGAAAAATTGGCATATATGCAATACAGGGACATTGACCGCAGAACATTAAATTATTTCTTAATATTCAAATTTCATCACACTTTTAATTTAAAAGGGGCCACGAATCAAAAGGCAATTTCTGTCAGAAGCTGTATAATGCCAATTCATGATCATTCTACTTTAGTAATAACACAAATGAACCAAAAAACACAAATCATCTGCCTTGATAGTACATTTGTGTAGGTTGTTCTAATAGAGTATAATGATAGTAATAAAAATTCAGAATGAAATCATAGTAGTTTAAAATTTCTGCAGCGATAGACATTTTTATTATCTTCTTAATCCGGGAATACATGGCACTGAAGTTTCCAATCACAAGAGCTAAAATTAGTGCTATTTTTCACAAAATAACTGATGGTGCTGAGCAACGTGGAACACCTTGGACGTTAATTTTTCATTCTGTTGTTCAGTTTTGCTCCATAATTTTTATTAATTTAACTCATATCTTTCTGATATTAAAATTAATCTTTTTAAATATCCATAAAATATTTTATAAATAACTAAACAAACATAAGTCATTTGGAAGGGAAAATACTTTGAGAAAATTTTATCAAGTATTCTACCATATTTTCCTCTCATAAGCAGGAAAATAACAGTTTTTAAAACTTCCCCTATTATCTTTACTATCTAGTGGAAAGGTCTTTTATGAGAATGGCAGATAAATTGTCTCCCGGGCATGGTAATGAAAGGATGTTCTTCTATGCTTTGCTGAGCCAGAGAATGGGCTGAATTACGTTAAACAATGCAGTGTCAAGAAGAGTTTTGTATTATTTTAAGAGAAAAATACACATAATCAGGAAGTATAGCTTTGGGCAGGTTTCTAAAAAAATAAAAATAAATAGTATATATCATTAAATATTCCATCCACGCCACATTAAATGCCCAGACTTCCTTTCCCTCTTGTACTAAAAATACAGTATATCCACTACAGCTGGAGGCCAAAGACATGATCCCTTCTCCTTTTGTGAGGAGCTATATCAGTATGATTCAAACTATTATTTGATAGAAGCAAATTCTGATTTAGGGCATTTTAAATCGGAAACAGATACACTCAACAGTTCTTGTAGTATAAAGACTTTTTTTTTAAGGGTTTTCAAGGACATCTATTTTATCTTTCTCTTTCTACAAAACATTTCTGTTGTCTACCTACTCTGAATAAGTGTCATTTTAAGAATAAATTATTTCCATTTTTATAGGTCCCAATGATCTGAATTTTTTTTAAGACTCAGTTTTTTTTTATTTCATTCTTCACATGTGACAATCACCAATTCTGGCCTGCTTGGAAATTTCTCCACTTCCTTTTCCTATAATCCCATTGTAAACCAGTAGAAAAGCAGTAAGCCCTCTTGGAGAGAGCTGACTTCATTCTCCCATCTCTCCTCTCATTATTCAAATGTTACTTTCCCCAGGTCTAGCCCAAGCTTTCCATAGTAGGAAATTCTCCAATAAAATCAATCCATTCAATTTTTTCAAAATTTTTATTTACAGTGTTAGTCTCATATAAATTAACAAAATTATGTGATCTATTTATTGTTTTCTAATGTTTTCATGTGTAATTTTTGAATTACTAAATCATTATAAACTTCTTGAAGGCACAGTGAATCTTATATTTTCTGTTTATGTTTATGTTCATCCTTTCCTAGGAGCTCATATGATAAAAAAAGGTAATTGAATATTAATCTCTACCACACAATGATGCCTCAATCTTTTCCACAAATCTTACAAATTATAAAATTCCATAATATGTCTCAAAACCATCTGGATAAAAGTAATTGGCAGAATTCAGGTATTCTATAAGTATTTAATTATTTCAGATTGAATATAAATTAATATTCTTCATTTTCAAAATGGCAATTCATTAAGGTCTATGATTGGAAGTAATAAAATTTTTCACTCTTTGTGAAAAATTGCATTTCCTTTTATTAGAAAATTGAATTAAAATAATTGAATTTTAGGAGTAGGTCGAATTCCAAGTTCATAAAAAAGATATTCACCATCTTTCTATTTATACCTAAAACATTAATAGTTTCCAGATCTCTCTCTCTTTCTTTCTCCCCCTCTCTCTCTCTCTCTATATGTGTGTGTGGTGTGTATGTATGTATATATAATGTTCTTTTTTAATATCAATTTAAAATTTTGTAATGATTTTATATTCTAAAAGATATGTTTGTAAAAACTTTTGCCCATAACAGCACTGTGAAGTTCTAAAAGCAATCGAGTGTCAAATTCAGAAACAAAATACAGGTATTACTGTTAATTATTAATCCAGTCATTCATTCATTTTTTAATAAATTCAACAAATAATACATATGCCAGACAATTGGTATACAATTTTTAAAACTCCTATTATCTTTACCATTTAGTGGAAAGGCCTTTTATGTATTAAATATTCACTGAAACAATTGTTAAGTTAAAATATATTCTGAACAGTTATTGGATGACCCTTACTTAGCACATATTAAGAATTGTCAGGAAAGATATCCCGGAGAAAGATACTCTTAAGCTGAAACTAGGGGTAAAAAAACCACTGGTGGTGAAGTGAAAAAGCATGTTCCAGGGATAAGAAAGAGGAAGTAATTCCTTTTACCAAAGGGAGTAGGGTACTTACAACTGAATGAAATAATGTTGAAATATTTTGGGCAGAATGAAAGGAGTAGGAAGGAAGCTTATAGGAAGATGATGGAGAAAAATGCCCAAATTATGTAGGGTTTCATTGACTCTGTTAGGGAGGTTTTATGTTAATAAAAAGAAGGCATTTAAATGTATGTGTATGTGTGCTTATAACATAATCATGTTTCTATTTCAAAAGATTTTCCTCCCTTCATTAACTTCTTTGGGGTAAATAGACTGGAGCTAGGCAAGGAAATAGATGAATAGATTAGTTAGAACACTTGGCAGTAAGTAAGGTGCTTTGTAGCGAAGAGGTGTCAGAAATGATTAAGAGGAATGAATAGATTTGAGAGATATTTATGGTATAAAATTAATAGTGTAAACCAAAAACAAATTTCTAAGACCTCCGAGGCATCTAAATCAACCCCTCCTCTTGGCCAAGGGCATTCCAAAGTTAACCTGAAAAACTAGTTCAGGCCATGGGAAGTGGAAAGCAGACATGCCTCATTACACACTTCTTAATTTTGGAATCACTAAATCATTGATAGAAGAGACTCTTTAACTCTGATAAGAAACATTTACAATCTATTCTCTCTGAAGCCTGCTACCTAGAGGTTTCATCTGCATGATAAAACCTTGGTCTGCACAACCATAATTATAACCCAGATATTCCCTTTTACTGATAATAACTCTTAGAGGCAACTGCAAATCAGAAAATACTTAAATCTATCTATGACACAGAACCACCCCCCTAACTCCCTGCTTTGAGTTGTCCTGCCTTTCCAGACTGAATGAATGTACATCTTACACATATTCGTTGATGTCTCATTGTCTCCATAAAATGTATAAAACTGGTCAGGTGCAGTGACTCACGCCTGTAATCCCAGTGATTTGAAAGGCCAAGGCAGGAGGATTGCTTGAGCCCAGGAGTTAAAGATCAGCTTAGACAACATTACAAGACCCCATATCTACTAAAAATACAAAAATTAGCCAGGCATGGTGGTGTGGTCCTGTAGCCCCAGTTACTCAGGAGGCTGAGGTAGCAGGATCACTTGAGCCTGGGAGGTTGAGGCTGCAGTGAGCCAAGATCACGCCATTGCACTCTAACCTGGGTGACAGAACAAGACCCTGTTTCAAAAAAATAAATCTCTAAGACGAAGCTGTACCCTCACCACCTCAAGCACACGCAGTCAGGACCTCCTGAGGCTTTGTCATGGGTGTGACCTCAACCTTGGCCTAATACACTTTCTGAATTGATTGGGACTCATCTCAGATACTTTTGGTTAATGATATGATTTGGATCTGTGACCCCACAGATCTGTTTAGTAGTAATCCCCAATATTGGAAGTAGGGCCTAGGGGAGGTGATGGGATCATAGGGGTGGTTTTGCATTAGTGTTTAGCACCATCCCCTTTGTGCTGTTCTCATGATAGTGAGCATGTTATTATGAGATCTGGTTGTTTAAAAAGTGTGCAGCACCTCCCCTCCTTTATTGCTTCTACTTTCACCTTGTGATATGTCTGCTCTCCCTTCACTTTCTGCCATGATTGCAGGTTTCCTGAGGCCTCCCTAGAAGCTGAGCAGATGCCAGAATCATGCTTCTCGTACATCACACTTCCTGTACAGAATCATGAGCCAACTGAACCTCTTTTCTTTATAAATTACCCAGTCTCAGGTATTTCTTGATAGCAATGTGAGAACAGGCTAATACCGTGTACAATAGGAATGGGTTTTGGACTGGATATGAGGAGAATGAAAAGGGAGATAACAATGGCCGTGCATAGGTTTCTGATGTTCATAATAATATAAATGCTGCTACTGCTAAGTCAATGGAATGTGGAAAAGAACTGAGTTTTAAAAGAAGAGTTGGAAAAACCATGAGTTAACTTGTGCATATGTTGAGTTTGTGGGGTTTTTGCAAAACTTCACTAGATACGTAAAAGTTTAATAAGATTTTTGCATGTGAAGTTCATTCTTAAGCAAAACTTGTATTCACTGTTTGGAAAAACTTTCCTAGACTCATTGAGATTGACGACTCATTAAATACTTAATTACAAAATTTGATATATGTATACCTAATAGAATATATATGTATAGGTTTCCAAAAAAAAATGTACCATAAAGTTCAAAGCAAATGAGTGCCAAGGCCCTTCAAATTAAAGTGGATAAATAAATTATAATATATTTACACAATGGAACACTAAACAGCAATAGGAATAAGTGGTCCTTAAATCTAGAATTACAATTACTTATATAAAGTATTTTACTCTGCAGTTAAGTTTCTTAACATAAACAATAATCTAGAATAAATAGAGTGGAATTGCATCAAAGTTCATTTAATCACCCTCTTATACACACACAATAAAACTAAACGAAGATAAACGTAAGTGACAGCCATGAAAATAGAAGTTATTATTTGTATTTCTTGGATTTTCAACTCTAAGGGTTGAAGCATAATATTAGTGATTACAAAAATGATTCAAGGAAATGTTCGAGGATTAATTTTACCCCACTCAGTTTTCTGCCTTAGATTCTGTCTTTAGAATCTGTGGCTTATTTTAAATATTATTTTATTTTAGTCTTATTTTCATGCTTTATAAATGTATGGGAAAATTTAATAGAAGGTAATTAAGTGGCGTGATTCAATTTGTTTTTTGACAGTTTATTGAGATATAAAAAATATAGAAAGCACACATATTGTAAGTATACAGATTTGTAAATTTTTAAAAATTTAGCACCCATATTTTTTTAAAGAACATATTTGTACCCAAGAAGTTCCTCACCTCAGCTATTGTGAATAGTGCTGCAATGAACATGGGCATGCAGACATCTCTTTAAGATACTGATTTCATTTCCTTTGGATACATACCAAGAACTGGGTTTGTTGGTTCATATGGTAGTTCTATATTTAATTTTTTTGAGGAACCTCCAAGCTGCTTTCTCTAATGGCTATACTAATATACATTCCCTCTAACATGTCCAAAAGTTCCCTTTCTCCACTATTGTATTAGTCCATTCCCACATTGCTATAAAGAAATACCTGAGACTGAGTGATTTATAAAGAAAAGAGGTTTAATTGACTCACAGTTCTGCAGGCTTTACAGGAAGCATAGCAGCTTCTGCTTCTGGGAAGGCCTCAGGAAGTTTTACTCATCGCAGAAGGCAAACTTGCAAGCAGGTGTCTTACAAAGGGAGGGCAGGATCAAGAAGAGGAGGGATGTGCTACACACTTTTAAACAACCAAATTTTGTGAGAATTCACTCACTGTTGTGACACAATACCAAGCAGAAAACCTGCCCTCACGATCCAGTCACCTCCACTAGGGGATTGCTATTTGACATGAGATTTGGGTGGGATACAGATCAAAACTATACCAGCTATCTCTTGTTCTTTTGATAATTGCCATTCTAATAGGTATCCTCTGACTTTGTTTTTATCTATCAATATCGTGCTCACTACTCTGGGTCTTTTGTCTATCCATATATAGTTTAGAGTCAGTTTGTTAATATTTCCAAAGCAATTTGCTGAAATTTTGATTGAGTTTGTTTTGATTCTGTAGGTCAAGGTGGAAAGAATTAACATATTGACAATATTGAATCTTCATATCTATATACATGGTGGGGTTCTCAATTTGTTTAGATATTTGAAATTTGTCATCTGAGTTTATTGTTTTCTTTATATAGATCTTGTATTAATATATTTTGGTAAACTAATACTTAAGTATTTGATTTTGGGGGGTGCTAATATCAATGGTATCATGATTATTTTTTAATTTCAAACTTGACTTGTTCATTATTGGTGTACAGGAAAGCTATTCATTTTTGAATATCAATCTTGTATCCTGCATCTATGCTATAATCACTTATTAATTAGTCCTAGGAGTTTTTGTGTTTTGATTGGTAATTATTTAGGATTTCCTATAGAAACAACTGTGTCACTTGTAAATACAGACAGTCTTATTTATTCTTTCCCAATTTGTATATATTTCTTTTTTAAAAGTATTTTTTTCTTTTAACTTTTAAGTTCAAGGGTACAAGCTCAGGTTTGTTACATAGGTAAACTTGTGTCATGGGGGTTTGTTGTACAGATTATATCATCACCTAGGTATTAAGCCTAGTACTCATTAATTATTTTTGCTGATCCTCTCCCTCCTCCTATCTTCCACCCTCCAAAAGGTCCCAGTGTGTGTTGTTCCCCTCTATGTGTCCATGTGTTCTCATCCTTTAGGTCTCACTTACAAGAGAGAACATGCAGTATTTGGTTTTCTGTTCCTGTGTTAATTTGCTATGGATAATAGACTCAGCTCCATCCATGTTCCTGCAAAGGACATAATCTCATTTGTTTATGGCTTCCTAGTATTCCATGGTGTATATGTACCACATTTTCTTTATCCAGTCTATCATTGATGGGCATTTAGGTTGACTCCATGTCTTTGCTATTATGAATAGTACTGCAATGAACATTTGCATGCATGTGTCTTTTTGGCAGAATAATTTATATTCTTTGGATATGCCCAGTAATGGGGTTGCTGGGTCAAATGGTATTTCTGTCTGTAGGTCTTTAAGGAATTGACACACAGTCTTCCACAACGGTTGAACTAATTTACACTTCCACTAACAGTGTATAAACATTTCTTTTTCTCCAAAACCATGCCAGCATCCATATTTTTGACTTTTTAGTAATAGACATTCTAACTGCTATGAGATGGTATCTCATTGTGGTTTTAATTTGCATTTCTCTAAGAATGAGGGATGTTGAGCTTTTTTTCATATGATTGTTGGCTGCATGTATGTCTTCTTTTGAAAGTTTCTGCTCATGTCCTTTGCCCACTTTTTTATGGGGTTGTTTGGGTTTTCTTCTTGTAAATTTGTTTAAATTTCTTATCGATGCTAGATATTAGACTTCTGTCAGATGCATAATTTGCAAAATTTTCTCCCATTCTGTAGGTTGTCTGTTTACTCTGTTGATAGTTTCTTTTGCTGTGTGAAATATCTTTAATTAGATCCCATTTGTCCATTTTTACTTTTGCTGCAATCGCTTTTGGCATCTTTGTTATGAAATCTTTGCCCATGCCTATGTTCTGAATGATATTGCCTAGGTTGTCCTCTGGGGTTTTGATAGTTTTGGGGTTTACATTTAAGTATTTATTCCATCTTGAATTAATTTTTTATGGTGTAAGGAAGGGGTTCAGTTTCCATCTTCTGCATATGGCTAGCCAGTTATCCCAGTACCATTTATTGAATAGAGAATCCATTCCCCATTGCTTGTTTCTTGTCATTTTTGTCAAAGATCAGATAGTCGTAAGTGTGTGGTCTTATTTCTGGTTTCTCTATTCTGTTCCATTGGTCTATGTCTGTTCTTGTTCCAGTACCATGCTGTTTTGGTTATTGTAGCCCTGTAGTGTAGTTTGAAGGCAGGTAGCATGACATCCCCAGTTCTTTTTGCTTAGGATTGCCTCAGCTATTCAGGCTCTCTTTTGGTTTCATATACATTTTAAAATAGTTTTCTCTAGTTTTGTGAAGAATGCCAATGGTAGTTTAATAGGCATAGCATTGAATCTATAAATTCCTTTGGGCAGTATGGCCATTTTCACAATATTAATTCTTCCTATCCATGAGCATGGAATACTTTGCCATTTGTTTGTGTCTTCTCTAATTTTCTTGAGCAGAGGTTTATAGTTCTCCCTGTAGAGACCTGTCACCTGCCTAGCTAGTGTACTCCTAGGTATGTTTATCTTTTTATGTGGCAATTGTCAATAGGAGTTCGTCCTGATTTGGCTCAGCTTGACTGTTATTGGTATATAGGAATGCTAGTGATTTTTGCACATTAATTTTGCATCCTAGATTTTGTTGAAGCTGTTTATCAGCTGAAGAAGTTTTTGGGCTGAGACGATAGGGTTTTCTAGATATAGGATCATGTCATCTGTAAAATGGGATAGTTTGACTTACTCTCTTTCTTTTTGGATGCGCTTTATTTCTCTCTCTTGCCAGATTGCCCTGGCCAGAACTTACAATATTATGTTTAATAGGAGTGGTGAGGGAGAGCCTCCTTTTCTTGTGCTGGTTTTGAAGGGGAATGCTTCCAGCTTTTGCCCATTTAGTATGATGCTGGCTGTGAATTTGTCATATGTGACTCTTATTTTGAGGTATGTTTCTTCAATACCTAGTTTATTTAGAGTTTTTAACATAAATTGATGTTGAATTTTATCAAAAGCCCCTTCTGCATCTATTGAGTTATTAGGTGTTTCTGTCTTTATTTCTATTTACGTGATGCATCACATTTATTGATTTACATACGTTGAGCCAATCTTGCATCTGGGAATGAAGCCTCCTTGATCATGGTAGATAAGCTTTTTAAAGTGCAGCTGGATTTGGTTTGCCAGAATTTTGTTGAGGATTTTTGCATCAATGTTCATCAAGGAGATTGGCCTGAAACTTTCTTTTTTAGTTGTACTTCTGCCAGGTTTTGGTATCAAGATGATGCTGGCCTCATAGAATGAGTTATGAAGGAGCCTCTTCTCCTCAATTTTTTGGAATAGTTTCAGTAGGAATGCTACCAGCTCTTCTTTGTACATCTGGTAGAATTCAGTTATGAATTCATCTGGTCCTGGGTTTTTTAGATTGATGGGCTATTTGTTACTGACTCAATTTCAGAACACATTATTGTTGTGTTCAGTGATTCAGTTTCTTTCTGGCTCAGTCTTGGAAGGGTGGATGTGTCTAGGAATTCATCCATTTCTCCTAGATTTTCTAGTTTGTGTGCATAGAAGTATTCATACTATTCTCTGATGGTTGTTTGTGTTTCTATGGGGTCAGTGGTAATATCCCTCTTGTTATTTCTAATTGTATTTATTTTAATCTTCTCTCTTTTCCTCTTTATTATTCAAACAAGTAGTCTACCTAGCTTTTTTTTTTTTTTTTTTCTATCTTCTAGATTAGTTGATCTTTTGAATGGATTTTTGTGTCTCAATCTCCTTCAGTTCAGCTCTGATTTTGGTCATTTATTGCCTTCTGCTAGCTTTTGCACTTATTTGCTCTCAGTTCTCTAGTTCTTTTACTTGTGATGTTAGGTTGTTAACTTGAAATCTTTCTAACTTTTTGGTATGGGCTTTTAGTGCTATAATTCCCTCTTAACACTACCTTAGCTGTGTCCCAGAGATTTGGTATATTGTATCTTCATCCTCATTAGTTTCAAAGAACTACTTGATTTCTGCCTTAATTTCATTATTGACCCAAAAGTCATTCAGGAGTCATTCAATTTCCATGTAATTGTATGGTTTTAAGTGAATTTCTAAGTCTTAATTTCTAATTGAATTACACTGTGTTCTGAGAGACTGTTATGATTTCAGTTATTTTGCATTTGCTGAGGAGTGTTTTACTTCCAATTATGTGATCAATTTTAAAGTAAGTGCCATGTGCCAATGAGAAGAATGTATATTCTATTGTGTTTTTTTTTTTTTTTTGGTGGAGAGTTCTGTAGATACCTATCAGGTTCATTTGATCCAGTGCTGAGTTCAGGACCTGAATATCTTTGTTAATTTTCTGTCTCAATTCATCTAATATTTTCAGTGGGGTGTTAAAGTCTCCCACTATTATTGTGTGGGAGTCTAAGTCTGTTTGAAGGTCTCTAGGAATTTGCCTTATGAATTTGGGTACTCCTGTGTTGGGTTTATATATATTTAGGATAGTTAGATCTTCTTCTTGAATTGAACCCTTTAGCGTTATGTAATGACCTTCTTTGTCTTTTATAACTTTTGTTGGTTTAAAATATGTTTTGTCAGAAACTAGGATTGCAACCACTGTTTTTTTTTTTGTTTGTTTGTTTTTGTTTTCTGTTTTCCATTTGCTTGGTAGATTTTTCCTCCATCCCTTTATTTTGAGCCTAAGGTTGGAACTGCTAAGTCATCCAAACAGCAAAGATGGAGGCCTGCCTGTCGCTCTGGGAGCTCTGTGCATGGGACTTCTCCAACCTCTGTAGGCCAGAGAACACTGGTGGTGGTGGCTGGAGGCCCCCCTTGGGAGGTCTTGCCCAGGGCAGAATGGGATTGGGGACCTACTTAAAGAAGCAGCCGGGCCACACTTTCGTAGAGCAGCTGTGCTGTGCTGGGGTACTGCTTCTGCTCCGTTGACTTGGGCTTTTCAAAGTCCGCAGGCTGGAATGGCTAAATTGCCCAAACAGCAAAGATGATAGCTTGCCCCTCCCACAAGGAGCTCCATCCCAGGAAGGTGCAACACTGCTACTGCTACTGATGGCTGGCTGGAACTCCAAGCCAGGGTATCTTACCCTGTGAGGTGCCATGGAAGTAGAACCCACAGACTGTCACTGCTCAGCTCTCTGAATTTAGCAACTTTCCTAGGGGTACACACAGGGGTCTGACTTCTTGCTTTGTTTAAGTTGCAGTTACTTTTGCTGGGATGCCCAGAAATCCAGAGTATCTGAAGTTCCTGGGTCTCTGTGAGCATCTAAGCAGCTGCTTAGCGGAGACTCCACATAGCTTTGTGTGTCAAACTGAAGGCCCCAGTGGAGTGCCTTCATGAGGGGGATCTCCTGATCCGAGGTTTGCAAAGATCCATGGGAGAAGCATGGTTTCCTGGGGTCATGCATTCACTCACCACTTCCCTGGGTGGGAGAGGTTCCCTGGCTCCATGTGAGCCATCGTCCTGCCTTGCTTTCCTCAGTTCTCCATGGGTGGAGTTGTTTCCTTGATTAGTACCAATGTGAGTACTTGGACGTTTCTTTTGAAGGTGCTGTAGTTACTCACCCTTTTGCTTCCTCTCCATGAGAACCATGCACCTAAGCTGCTCCTAGTCAGCCATCTTGGCCATTCCCCACTTTTTAAGAATGCCAGATAACACATATGAATAATTTTAGAGGCTCCAGATGGTGTTGGCTTCACCCAGTGTTTACTCACCTTATCTTCTGATGGACAGGAGGCTTGATTAAGTATATGGAGTCAGAAAGTTATCAGACAAAAGGCTAGTTTGAAGTTTTCAACAGGGATGGCCTTCCTGTGTTTTCCCTCACTCCTGTGACCCTCCAGGACTTCCAGTGTAAATGATCAGGTACCTTCTAAGGTCCCTAATATTTGCAAGATCTTGAACCTCAATTTTTGTTTCCTCAATACCAGGAAGTGATTTTAAATGCCATTTTTAAAAGATTCTTTCTGTGTACCTTCTTAGTTTCTTACTATGAGCAGTTTAAGAATTTGGCACATACTTGGAGAGAAAAATTCTCTGAGTTTCTTCCCTTAATCTCTCTTTTCTTGGAGATTGTATCTCTACCAGTTTTGCTACCCTTAGGAACTCTGATTTTTAATTTATGTTTTTCAGGCCCATGAATTTGACAAAATCTCTGCTAGGTGTCTGGCCTTTATCAGCTTGCAGCCTTCATCTCTGCCTGACTTGGGCAATTTTCTGACTGTTACTTTTATCTTACTAAACATTCTCTATATACTCAAGTTCTGGCTACTTCAGAAATTCTTGAACTGTTTAAATCTTTTTTTAAAAAATCTTGCTTTCGAGTTCGTGAAGGAGTTTTGGTATGCTACAAGCTATTCTGTCAGAACTGCAAATGGAAGTCACCTCAATTTTTTAAAAGGAAAATGAGACAGTAGTGATTAACTTCAATTCAATGCATTTTTGTGTGCATCATATTTCACAATTGCTTTACATTGCATAATTGGGGATATTTGGGGGTACAGGTAGAGATAATTTGAATTAAGTGACAACCAAAAAGACATTTAGCTATGTCTTTAAGTGCCTGTCTTTTCTGCTGTATAATTAATTGACTTATCTACCTTCTAGATCACATTTTTGCTTTAAAATTTTGTTTATTTAAGGGAGATAGGGTGTAACTGCTGAATAAAATATTGTGACAATCGAACTATTATTGAAGTGCATGTTTTTAAAATATGTCATTCGACTGACATATTTGGTCAATATAAAAAATAAAAACAGTGTATGTCAGTCTTTTCTGTAACAACTCCTGGCTTTATGCTTTGATAGTTATTGTTTCCAAAAGTAGTATTTGTGAATATAATTATAATCAAAAGAGTTAAATCAGGAAGTTTGGAAAAATTTCTAGGTAATTTACTAATTACCTAAGTTTCCCTGGGAAGTAGGGATGGAAAAAGAGAAATTAAATCATTTCCCTCTAGATAATAAATAATATCAAGTATATATTGATTATTTAAAATTCAATTTTTCAGTTTTCTTTTTCTCTTTTTAAATTTCAGTTCCCTACTTTCAGGTCAATTCATATTTTACTTAAATCTATAATGGAAATTAAGGAAGCAGGAGTAATTAACTACAAAAAGCCAAAGGAGCTCTTTTTTTCAGGTGATTTTTAAAAGTTCTTGTAAAGCTTAGAATAAAAGATTGAGAATAATATAAGTGAGGATAATCATTTATGTTTTATTTCAGTTTAGCATTAATCTGTGTGTATCTTTTAAAATTATCTCTTCTGAAGGTGACAATTATTTTCAACTTGCATTCAACATGTGTAAATATAAATAATGTAATAAATGTATCTGCTTCAAGAAGGAAGTATTATATGTGAATGTGTATATCTATTTATCTCTTTATATAAAAATATATATGGACACATACATAGGTATAGATATAAAGAGAGACAGACAGAAGAGAGAGAAAGAGAGTGAGAGAGCTCTAGAAATATGTATTATTCAAAACAATGAACTTTAACTAGTATTTAATATAGACTGTTACCAAATTAATAAATTTTGATATATTTAAAAATATGTATTTCCCTCTATTTTTAAAACTATGTGTTTTGAGTTCATATGGTGACTTTTATTGAATAGACAAATCTTTGGCTCATTACTCAAAAGAGCTCTACAACTTCCCAACTTTGTAATTTTAGGATAGCAAAAGTCACTGCTGCTGTCATGGTTGCAGATTATCTTAATTTTAATTCAGTAAATGAACCCTTAAGTTTTATTTTACTGTGTTTTCATCTACTGACTGAAAAAAAAAGTGTATTCTGTGTTTTGTTGAAACTCATCTGGGAAATACCATGTTCATTACTTCATCAGAGACATTTGCTCTGAAAGTATATGTTCTATTATTTGAAGAAAATTAAGTTTTGAAAGGTTTTGCTAATCAAAATACAAGTGAATTATCTGTGCCCCCCCACCCCAAAACAGATGTACTTTTTGGCAACTCTACTTTCAAATATCTGTTCTTGTTTGTTTTATTTTGACCCAGTAGGCAAATATTAAAAATAAATGTTTTAAATAGCAAATGTAATCAATTAGAAAAAGGTAGCCAAATTTACCATTGTGATAAGGTAATATTGCATGATGTATTTTTAAAATATTTTAAATTTATAATGGCTACTGCAAATAGTTTCTTAATAGGATATAATCCTTGAAAATCATATGTAAAAATGTAATTAATATATGTATTATCGAAATGATTTCAACTTAAATTATGCTAGAAATTTTCTTTTATAAAATCAATTCCTTAAAAAATGTTTGTTAATTTATTGCTTATGAATCAGAAATAGAAATGTTTCATATGATGCAAATAGTAAACAATAAAGTGCCTACATGCAGAGATTTTAAATTCTAGTTGATAAAAAATAAACATAATACACAGAAAATTGTATTAAAAATTCAGCAAATGACCTACAGTATGAGGTGTATATTACTTTAAATAACTTGCTCCAGACAGGCCCTCAGAAGAGAAAAGTTAATCAGGATCTTGAAATAAAGAACGAAGGAAACCATGAAGATATCTAGAGAAGAGAGTGTCAGGTAGAGAAAATAGCACATGAAATGGTAATGTGACAGAAATGGCTGACAGAAGATGAAGAAATCCCAGGGTGAATAGAAAAATATTCCAGAGTATGTACTGTCTTTGATTATACTGTAAGAAGTTTGGATTTTATTCTCAGAGAGAGGAGAATCCATTCGAAGCATGAGCTTCATATAATCCATTTCTATATTAAATATAGCCCCTAGGCTTTTGGATTAAAAAATAGAGTGCATGACAAACATGAGGCAAACAGGTTTGGGGGTAATTAAATTATATCTGTGTCAGTAGCTGTGTTATTCTATTTATTCATAAAATTTCTCAGAGTTTTTTTTTTTTAATTATAGATTCAGGGATTACATGTGCAGATTTGTGGCATGGATATATTTTGTAATGGTGGGACTTGGCTTCGAATGTACCCATCACTTCGATAGTGAACACTGTACTCAATAGGTAATTTTCAACCGTCACTCCCCTCCCTTCCTTCCTCTCTCCTTCCCTTTCCATTTTTGGAGTCCCCAGTGTCTATTATTTTTATCTTCTTATACATGTGTACCCATTGTTTAGCTCCTGCTTATTTAAAACTCCTATTAGATCTCCAGGTGGAGAAGTTGAAAAGCAGTTGGAGAGTTGGAGAGAGAGTCTCTGCCTCAAAGAAAAAAAAAGAAAGAAAGGAAGCAGAAAAAAAAGAATGGAACACAAAAGAGGGCTCAGGGTGAAGATGTGGATGGACCAGATGAATGAGACTAGATAAGATTATTTAAAGAGTGAGCGTTGGTCGGGCGCGGTGGCTCAAGCCTGTAATCCCAGCACTTTGGGAGGCCGAGACGGGTGGATCACGAGGTCAGGAGATCGAGACCATCCTGGCTAACACGGTGAAACCCCATCTCTACTAAAAAATACAAAAATCTAGCTGGGCGAGGTGGCGGGCGCCTGTAGTCCCAGCTACTCAGGAGGCTGAGGCAGGAGAATGGCCTAAACCCGGGAGGTGGAGCTTGCAGTGAGCTGAGATCCGGCCACTGCACCCCAGCCTGGGCGACAGAGCAAGACTCCGTCTCAAAAAAAAAAAAAAAAAAAAAAAAAAAAGAGTGAGCATAGCGTAGAGTCAAAGAAGTCTGATGACTAAGCCATGGGGACACTGCAACATTTTAAAATATTTATGTTAAATTGATGCTAAAATGTAAATATCTAACTATTATTAATACATTTGAAAATGAGAAGTGAGACTAAAATTTAATAAGGTAGAAAAATAAAGATTATTCAACTTTCAGCCCCTCACCACCAAAGAGTATTTAAAAAGAACTATTTATGTAATGAAATTTCCATCATTCACGAACCTAGGGAAAAGATTTGAAAGAGAATCTTTGGTATACACCACATGCATTTGGGGGACACAATGAACTACCAAATTTAGCTGCTCTTAGAGCCCAGCAAAGGAAAGGTAAGCTGCAAATAATGTTTTAGGTGTGATTCCAGAGTTGGTTGAACAAGGGATATGCATGTGTTACATGCATCAGACACGACCTAAGAGAGTAATAGTGTTAGCAGATGGTCTGCAATATCTGTTTAAGAGGACGGCTCTTGGGATTACTGAACCTCAGCAAAAGGAGGCTGTAGGTACTGTTGCTAGGTAGCTCGAGAGTGAGGATGAAGTGAATGAAAACCTTGGACAGACTGAGGTTGACTCTTGCAGGTGAGAGATCCTTGATAAAAAAAGAACCCATAGGAGAAAAGTCAACATTATAAATCTTCAAGGCCAGAGAACTTGTCATTGGACAAGAGATAGTACACATCTGAACTTCTTTCTTTAATTCCTCAGTGCTTCAACTCTGCAGTCAAAAACAGCAGGTGGCAAGATGAGAGAGGAAGAGTAGAATAGCAAGTTGTAAAGTGCAGAAGTCAACCAGAATTTTCCTCTTTAACTGCAAGTTTCTAGCTTTTGCCAACCCTACAAGGAGAGAGAAAGAAGCCTTCACTGTTAATCAAGATTAAAGTTTCAATCTTTTAAGCCTTGTCAAATAAAGACATATTTTCTAGAACAGTAGGCATTCTGTACATAGTAAAACAACAAGCTAATGACTGCTTCACCAAAATGAATTTCTAGGTTCAGACAAACATAATGTATTTATCTTCTAGAATTCCTCTAATTCACTAGTTGTTTCTGTTTCCAATTTTGATAAAATTTAGACATGATTTGTAGCTGTGTTTAACTCTTTAAAGTGATTGTTATATTTCTGATGTCAATGTCAGTCCAGGCACCAAACACTATTTCAGAATTTGTGTCAGTGTCTGTGATTTTATGCTTTTGGAAATCCATCCAAAGATATGTTGAAACATCAATGTAATTTGATCACAATGGATGTAGTTTAGTAGTGACCCCTGTGTAAGTAGGGACAATAAAACCAAGACAGATTGGCCAGGCACAGTGGCTTACACCTGTAATCAAAGCACTTTGGGAGACCGAGTTGGGTGGATCACGAGGTCAAGAGATCAAGACCATCTTGGCCAACATGGTGAAACCCCGTCTCTACTAAATATACAAAAATTAGCCGGATGTGGTGTCACCCACCTGTAGTACCAGCTACTAGGGAGGCTGAGACAGGAGAATTGCTTGAACCTGGTAGGCAGAGGTTGCAGTAAGCAGAGATCACACCACTGCACTCCAGCCTGGTGACAGAGCGAGACTCTGTCTCAAACAACAACAACAACAAACTAAGACAGATTAGTAAAAAGCTTGAAAATCAACTAATTGAAGAACTAATCCCTCATATGGCTGAACAACAAATAAGTAAACAAATCCAGGGGATAGTCACATATATCATCAGGCAATAGTGACAGAAAACGGACCTTGGTTCAAAGAGGCCAATAACCATAACAGCTTAAACACCTTCCTGCAACTATAGAGATTTTCTGTTGTAAATATATATTTTTATGCTTATGATATTTTTCCTGCTTTTAGTTTAGGTTCAAGGGGTACACGTGTAGGTTTGTTACATGGGTGAATCGTGTATTGCTGAGGTTTGGCGTACAAATGATCCCATCACCAAGGTGGTGAGCATGGTCTAATAAATATAATGCATCTTCTTTTGAGGACAAAGAGTATTTTGTATTCCGAACAGTGAATGGGACCTCAAGTCTACTCCAAAAGAGAAAGTAAATATGTTGAATAGTAAACTCTCACATTACTTTTCCATTTATCATTTAATTCACTTTCTTAATATAACTGCAAACCTGAAAAATGTATGCCAAACTATGATAGGTACTTGGTGCTTGTTCTTTGAATTTAGAGAAATTCATAAAATTGATTGATGTACAAATAAGGCTTTCACTTGAAATGTTGATGCAAATGTATTGGCTGATATTTTCCAATTGAATAACAGTGTATATTTACCCTGAACTGTCAAATCAGGAGATCAATTACATAAGGAGTTGAAGGAATAATAGCAAAAGTGACTATATTGACATATATAGTTATATTTATAGTAAAGGCAACTCAATATCTATATATATGGAAGAGCAGATCATATATATATTGGAATGATAGCATTCACATGAAGTGCTCTATGCAGTATGGTGGGCAATAGCCATATGCAGCTTTCAAAATTAAGTGTACCCATCTGCTTGGGCTGCCATCATATATTATATACTGGGTGTCTTAAACAGTAGAAATTTATTTTCTTATAGTTCTGGAGACTAAAAGTCCAAGATCAAAGTTTTGGCTGATTTGGTTCTGGTGAGGCTCCTCTCCTGGCTTGCAGATGGCCACCCTCTTGCTGTGTTCTCCCATGGCCTTTCCCTGATGCACACAGGGGAAATCTCTCTCTTCCTCTTCTTAGAAGGCTACTAATCCTATTGGATTAGGGTTTCACCCTTATTACTTCATGTAAGCCTAATTATCTCCTAAAGTCCCTATCTCCAAATAAAGTCACATTGGGGGTTAGGGCTTCAACATATGAATTTTGGGGTAATGTAGTTGGTCTTGTAGCATTAAAATATAAAAAACTAACATTGAGCAAAATTTTAAAAACTTAGTTCCTCCATTACTCTAGTCAGATTTCAAGTGCTCAATAACCAAATATACTTATGCTTTTTATGTTGGACATTGCAGATATAGGACATTTCCACCATCACAGAAAATTTGGTTAGCATTGTTCTAGAACATAGCTTCTCATACTTCCAGTTCTTCTAATTCAATTTTAATAAATATAATCTTATAAACTGAAACCTCTAAATTACTAAAACTTGTTTTATCACTCAGCATATGGTTTATCTTGGTGATTATATCAAGTGTACTTAAAATAATGTGTAATCTGAACTTATTAGGTATAATATTTTATGAAAATAGGTAAGAAGGTTGACTGTTGTGTATATCTTCTGTGTTTTTACTGAAGATTTGTTTAATCGTTCTATCAATTGTTGAGAAAGGGTGATAAAATCTCCTAGTATTAGTAAGAAATTTTCTATTTCAACTTTAAATTCCAGAAATATTGTTCTAGCATTTGAAAACTCTATGAGGTGCATAAATATTTATGATTACTGTTTTCCTGATATTTTGACTTGTTTTCATCATTATGAAACACTTTTTGAATCTACTGTTACCCTTTTTAGTCCACATTACATAATATCATAATCTGCACAACTCTCACATTTTTAAATTTTTTTCAAGTTTTTTTCTTTATTGATACATCATAGTTGTTTATACTTTGGTGGTACGTGTGATATTTTGACACATGCATACAATCTTTAATGATCAAAGGTAATTGGGATAACCATCACCTTGAACATTTATCTTTTCTCTATGTTGGGAACATTCCAATTTGTATCTTCTAGCTATTTGAAATATACAATACATTATTGTTAACTAAAGTCACCCCACTGTACTACCACAAACTAAATCTTATTCCTTCTGTCTAACTGTATTTTTATCCCCATAAACCAGCCTCTGGTATACCTTTATTTCTCCATTTCCTTTTTACTGTGTATTTATATTAAAATGTAGTTATTGTAGATAGCTTATAGACAGTTATTGTTTTTTTAAACCATTCTTGAATCTGTGGATTTTGATTGGAGTGTTTAGTTAATTCATGATTTTTAAAAATTTATTTTTAATTTGCATGAGTAGAGAGTGGGTATATATATTTACATTATATATATATATATATATATGGAGTATGTAGATATTTTGACAAAGGCATACAAGGTATAATAATCACATCAGGGTAAACGGGGTATCGGTAAGTTCAAACATTTATCATTTCTTTGTGTTACAACATTCCAATTATACTCCTTTAGTTATTTTAAATAGTACTGTAAGTTATCATTGACTTTAATCACCCTGTTGGGCTATCAAATGGAACGTGTTATTCATCCGATCTAACTACATTTTTGTACCCATTAACCACTGCAACTTCCCCCACTCCCCGACTACCCATCTCAGCCACTGGTAACCATCATTCTACTCTCTATCTCCGTGAGTTCAACTGTTACAATTTTGAGCCCCCACAAATGAATGAGAACATGTGATGTTTGTCTTTCTGTGCCTGGCTTCAATAATGTACTGCAGTGAAAGAGTAATGTTTTCTAAGAAAGTAGTTATTATATTGATGACTCAGTGATGAGGAGATAATCATGCCTGCACTGAAAGAGAAAGAATTAAATATAGAGGGATTAAGTGTGTTTTGGTGAAGCTAAACTCTTTCTGCTACTTTATTACTTGCTAATCATGGAGCTACATTTCCCTTTTGCCTTTATTGCCAAATTTCTAGGAGGGTATTCACTGTCTTATTTGTCTACTATTCATTATACAAATTAATGAAATTTGACTTCTATAATTATCAATACTTTCATTGACCTTCTTCTTGTCAAATTCAGGTCACTATCTGATTTTATCTTTGTCAGGCATTTGGCATATCCTCCTACTGTGGCTTCTTCTTTAGCCATGTTTGGTGTTCTTTGTGGGCTCTTCTTTTTTTTTTTTTTTTCCCTTTCACAAAATATTGGTGTCCCTTTGTCCTATCTTTGAGCCCTTACATTTTGACATTCCCAATAACTTCTGTTATTTAAGTGTATTTCTTTTCATCTTCTTGCTATTTTATGACTTAGCAACCTAAAATCCTGGTTCCAAACTTATTGCTAACTCCCAGACAAATTTCTTCAGTTATTTACATAATGAGTATGAAAATGAACCCATGTTTCTAAAGAAACTTCAACTTGAATTTTCCATCTCCATGAATGGTGTGCCCATATTTACCTAGTTCACTGGATGTAATTTGGGGTTCCTTGGGCTTCACATTAAATCAATAAAAATTCCTATGTTTAAATTTTCTAAATATCCTTCATTGTCACACCTGTCTGAATGGTTCCAGTAGCCTCCATGCCATTCTCCTTGAAATAAACTTACTTTTCACAAAAATATCCATTACCCTATAGGCAGATGCTTTTCTATTGTTAGAAATTGTGTTTCTTGTTTGAAATTCTACATACTATTAAGGTTAACTCACTCAAAGTAGGTTTTTTACAACTTTTATACAGATCTTATATTTTGTGATGAACAATATTATTTACAATGTGTTTCTGGGTGCAAATCTGGGTAATTTCCATGGAGATAAAGAAATATAGTTGATTATTTATCTTGTGAAAATCCAAGCTAAATTCATGCTTCCTATTACAGTTCTACTCTCCATAGCAAAGAGATCATAAAAATGCAATAAGATTGCATCAACAACTGCCAGAGATGTCCAAAGTCTTTCCTTTGTATGTAGACTAAAATACAAACTTCTTGCCACAGTGGGAAAGTTCCTAGCCTGCCTGTCTTTCTACCTTTCTGACATTTTTCTCAACCCATTTTACCATCAATTTACTACAACTAAACCGGGCTGCTTTTTCTCCTACTCTTGGGGATCAGACAATATTTCAATAGCACCTTTTGTTTATTTCCATTATGGTATCTGTAATATTAAGTTGTAATTTGTTTTATTTATGTCTTCTAGAAATGTGACCAGTGGAAAAGAACAGAGGCCTCAGAAATAACACCACACATCTACAACCATCAGATCTTTGACAAACCTGACCAAAAAAACGCAATGGGGAAAAGTTTCCCTATTTAATAGTGTTGGGAAAACTGGATGGCCAGATGCAGAAAGCTGAAACTGGATCCCTTCCTTACGCCTTATACTAAAATTAACTCAACATGGATTAAAGACTTAAATGTAAGACCTAAAACCATAAAAACCCTAGAAGAAAACCCAGGTAATACTATTTAGGGCATAGGCATGGGAAAAGACTTCATGTCTAAAACACCAAAAGCAATGACAACAAAAACCAAAATAGAAAAATGGGTCTAATTAAACTAAAGAGTTCTGCACAGCAAAAGAAATTATCATCAGAGTGAACAGGCAACCTACAGAATGGGAGAAAATCTTTGCAATCCATCCATCTGACGAAGGGCTAATATCCAGAATCTACAAAGAACTCCATCAAATTTACAAGAAAAAAAAATACATCAAAAAGTGGGTGAAGGATATGAACAGGCACTTCTCAAAAGAAGACATTTATGCAGTCAACAAACATACGAAAAAAAGCTCATCATCACTGGTTATCAGAGAAATGCAAATCAAAACCACAGTGAGATATCATCTCACACCAGTTAGAATGACAATCATTAAAAAGTCAGGAAACAACAGAGCTGGGGAGGAAGTGGAAAAATAGGAACGCTTTTACACTGTTCGTGGGATTGTAAATTAGTTTAACCATTGTGGAAGACAGTGTGGTGATTTCTCAAGGATCTAGAACTAGACATACCATTTGACCCAGCAATCCCATTACTGGGTATATACCCAGTATAAACCCAAAGGATTATAAATCATTCTACTATAAAGACACCTGTACACATATGTTTATTGTGGCACTATTCACAATAGCAATGACTTGGAACCAACCCAAAAACCCATCAGTGATACACTGGATAAAGAAAATGTGGCACATATATACCATGGAATACTATGTAGCCACAAAAAGGATGAGTTCATGTCCTTTGCAGGGACATAGATGATGCTGGAAACCATCATTCTCAGTAAACTAACACAAGAACAGAAAACCAAACACTGCATGTTCTCACTCGTAAGTAGGAGTTGAACAATGAGAACACATGGATACAGGGAAGGGAACATCACACACCGGGGCCTGTCGGGGAACAGGGGCTAGGGGAGGAATAGCATTAGAAGAAATACCTAATGAAGATGATGGTTGGATGGGTGCAACAATCCACCATGGTACGTGTTTACCTATGTAACAAACCTGCACGTCCTGCACATGTATCCCAGAACTTAAAGTACAATTAAAAAAAAAAAGAAAGAAAGAAATGTGAAGCTAAATAATAGCAGGTGTTCCATAATAATTAACAAATAATAGATAGTGTTCCATAATAATTAACATAATAATAACAAATAGACGTAAAGTTGAGCAGATATAATAGAGAGAAGAAAGTAAATAGGTTTATCAAGCATAAAGGGGAGATGGATGCTTTATGCATTTTCAGTGATTTCTGGTAGGATTTTGAAGAGTGTGATACATATATTACAGAAGGAATGTTGTAATGAAAACATTGAAATTGTTGATTTTAGTGCCTCCAACTCATATTTGAAGGTATATAAAATTTAGATATTTAAATTTAGTAAAAGTTTTATAAATTGCTTTTTGTTCCTATGTTAAATGACTCTATTTGGAATTAAGGTAGCAAAATACATGTTGGTTTACAAATGTCTTTCTTGAGGGTTAAAATTTTTACATCTAATGGAAACAAGTATTTTTAATGTGAATTCTCTTATACATAAACATTTATTTTGTACTTGTAAAGCTGAGTGCTAAGTATTCAATCATGAAAGAAACTCAGTTTCTGCTCTGGGAGAAATTATTGTCTCATGGAGAAAATAAAACTTGTAAACAAATCAATTATGATGTATACAGTGTGTGATAGTACAGGCATGTTGAAAGTGCAGCAGAGGACATAAAAACTAACAAGATGAACAAATCATTATGGTATCACCAAGAAAAGAAAATGATGCCTTCAATTTCCAATCTTATTTGGGCTCATTAACTGAATTTTCCTTACCCTACTCATGTGTATGTTTTGACACTAAATATTTCTTTGTTTTTTCTTGTTTGAGATGGAGTCTTGCTCTGTTGCCCAGTCGGTAGTTCAGTGGCACACTCTTAGCTCACTGCAACCTCCGCCTCCTGGGTTCAAGAGATTCTGGTGCCTTAGTCTCCCAAGCACCTGGGACTACAGGCATGTGCCACCACACCCGGCTATTTTTTGTATTTTTAGTAAAGACAGTGTTTTGCCATGTTGGGCAGGCTGGTCTCAAACTCCTGGCCTCAAGTGAGCCGCCTGCCTTGGCTTCTCAAAGTGCTGGGATTACAGGAGTGAGTCACCGCGCGAGGCCAACAGTTAATATTTCTATGGAAACAAACATGTTTACAAGTCTTTCTTCTCCCTAAAGTAATGTTCTATTTCTGTTTTTCTCCTAGTAGATCACAGAGAGTATCACAGAATATTTAAGTAATCTTTTCCAAAATCAGAGTCCCCTGAATCTATATGTGACACTTATTAGCTTAATCTCTTTATGTTTTTTGCTTCCCCATTCCTTAAAATGGAAGTGAGAGTAATACTTAGAACACATACTTGGTATAGAAAAACAAATTAATTATTGCAGGGCAAGTTAGGAACAAGCATTCAGTGACTACCAATGGTCTTATCTTCATTGTTAGAATGAGAGTTGCTTGATGGAGGAAGCAGTGTCAAATTTTTGGTATATCCCTGGTGTAAATGTTCATGCCTATTCCCTACTAAAATGAATATCCTGAAATGTACTTACTTCAAATGATCTCAGGTTTTAGATAAACTGAAAAAAGGTGTTTGCATGTATATGTGTGTGTGTATATGTGTGTGTGTGTGTGCGCGTGTATGTATATGTGTGTGTGTGTGTGTAAACATCTTACCTTAAAATATCCTGGCATTTCCAATATTCAGTAATAAAGTTAAGTACCAATAGCTAGCTGTCTTCCTAAAAACAGTTTGAAAAAAATTAATAGGGCACAGGAGACAATGATGGAAGAGATGATGCTAAATGCCCTTTTCATGATGCAGACATCATTGTCCCTCAGGCAGAATACTTTCACTGTGTGGGTGCCCTTCCTCAAGGTGGATGTGACTGAAAACAATTATATTGGTCATAACATGTTTGGCTTGTAGCTTGGCTGCTATTGAGCCCTAGGCTTTACTTCTTTATTCCAGGGAAGTAGCTAAAGCATCTAATTTCAAAATAGCATCCTGGTAAGCAGGATATGAATCACAGAAGCCTATATTTAGCTATTTATTACAATGATTGTTCTTATTATTCTCTTTAGGTATACTTCCCTGAGTCATGTGGGGGTCAGGAGGCATTTTTCAGGGCTCTCTGTCATTCAAGATTGTGCAAGATAGTGCACATTTGTTGTTTAGAAGGCTAAAATCCACTTCTTAATATTTTGACAGTAATATTTTAATTTTGTGGGTGAAAGTATCCTGAGAGCTTCCAGTGAAACCTGTTCGATTCCTAAATTTACACACGTGCACACACACATACACACATCTTGTTGGTTCTATTTCTCTGGAGGACCCTTACTAATATACTAGATTTCTTTCATTTTTTAAATTCATTGGTTTTCAATGCTAAATTTGGTTGATTCATGAAGTAGAATTAAAGGATTGTCTTTTCTTGTTTTTCCAATTTGCTCTGATAAGTCATCCAGACTACATTAGTGAGATTTTGTATGCAAATCTCTAAACTTTTAATTCAAAGGTCTAACCTCTCCTCTCTATAAATAAATTATTGATTGGCTATTAGAAATAATCAATCAAAAATATAATAGTGTCTTGTATTATGTCTTAATAAAATATATTAAGTTTGATAGTAGAGCTAGAAATTTAAGAAGTTTATTAGAGTTAACATCATAAACTAGATACAAGAAGTAAAAATAACTATGTATTTTAAGCTTATTTTCTTCTAATTAGACTTGTATATTTTATCATTCTATATAACATTAAAATTGTTATTAATAAATGGAATTATGATTATCATTACCAAGTTCTAAAAAATGTGATTGTCATGTGATCTTATTTATAATCAATATTTTCCAAAAATAAAATACATTGTTCTGAACCTTTGAATATATTAGAAACACAACATACTTTAAAACTCATTTACTTTAAGAATTCTCTCAAGGCTTATACTTATTACTGTAAATATTAACATTCAAAATCTCTACTTTTGTTCAAACTATGAAAATGAGATTCAGTACTCAGGAATAAAAATTTTTATATTAATTGATATTATATTTTTTTCATATAAAATCAGACCAAACTATATTTCTACAGTTTGATTTTTTAAATTTTGTGGGTACATAGCAGATGTATAATATATGGGGTACACAAAATGTTTTGACAGATGTACAATATTTAATATTAGTAATTACATCATGGAAAATAGGGTATCCATTCCCTCAATCATTTATCCTTTGTGTTATAAACAATCCAGTTATACTCTTTAAAAAAGTTATTTTAAATGTACAATTAAATTATTATTGATTGTAGGCATCATGCTGTGCTGTAAAATACCATGCCTTATTCACTAATTCTAACTACTTTTTGTACCATCCCTACCTCCCTCTCCCCCATTAACCTTCCCAGCCTCTGGTAATCATCCTTCCACTCTCTATCTCCAGGGACTCGATTGTTTTGATTTTTAGATCCTACAAATAAATATGAAAAGATAAATGCAAATCAAAGCTACCATGAGATATCATCTTATTCCAGGTAAAATGGCTTTTATCCAAAAGACAGGTAACAGCAGATGTTGGCAAGGATGTGGAGAAAAGGGAATCCTTGTCAACTCTTGATGGGAATGTAAATTAGAACCACCACTATGGAGAACAGTTTGGAAGTTTCTCAAAAAACTGAAAATAGAGCTACCATACAATCCAGCAATTCCACTGCTGGGTATATACCCAAAAGAAAAGAAATCAGTATATCAGAGTAATATCTGTACTCTCATATTTGTTGCAGCTCTGTTCACAATAGCCAAAATTTGGAAGTAACCTAAGTGTCCATGAACGGATGAATGCATAAAGAAAATGTGGTACTTACACACAATTTTCAGCCATAGAATAGAATCAGATTTGGTCATTTGCAGTAACATATATGGAACTGGAGATCATTATGTTAAGTGAAATAAGTCAGGCACAGAAAGACAAACGATAATTTTTAATGGCACATTTATATTTATAAAAAATGTATGACAATGCTTTTATTTCTGGACCATTTATTACCATGCTCATTAAGACTTGCTAAGTTACTGGAGCTCCATCTCAATCAAATACTGTGATGATCCTGCCTATCGAATGACCTGTATTTCCCTATATCTCAACATCTCCAATAGCTTCTAAGTATGAATTTTAGGACACATTGTTTCAATTGTTTTGTTTTTAAGGATTGCTAGAGTAAGAGGTCACTTAGAAAAATCAGTGTTTGAAACAAAAAGGAAGGAATACGAACAAAAATCACTATAAAGATATCAAAGAAATTCATTAAAAAATCAAAAGTGAGTTCACATGGCTGATATTTCTGTTCTTGAAATCTGTGAGAAGTTTACTAGATATTTTGTTTGGTTTTGTGGATCAAAATAAAATATAATAATGTTATACTCTCATAGTTTGCATTTTTCAATATGGTATTTTTACCTTCTCTATAGACTAGCATTTACTGTGTTTTGCTTCCTAATGGGAGAAGTATGTATGCCTTGGTGTATGTGTTTATGTGTGTGTGTATATGTGTTTTGGGAACTTTGATATGTTGATATAAGAGAAGATTCTCTTCTTCATTGATTCAATTAAGTCCTAGGGTTGCCAAGGGTTGTTTCATTGCCATGAATATAACACTTACTTTGTAACAACAACTATCGTCACTTTTTTGAATAGCTTTGATCCTGGGGAGTCTAGCGTCAGGGTGTTCTTGTCTATCCTAAGAAATAATATGAGCTCTTTAATAAATTTATTTTATGTGCCTTTATTTACCTGTGACTTTCAAATTATGAAAGGGTTTTATCCTGTGCTGTTGTAGCCAAGCATGGGCCAAAACCAGAAAGGCAAGAAAAATGAGTCCTTACATAGTTCTGTGGAGAAAGCTAACCGCCTAGAACCAAATCTTACAAAAATCTCTCACTATAAAATTTACCGTATTTCAGGATGCATTTTATTTTATATAATGAAGAATTAAAACAGGATTGAGAAATGAATGCAATTATTTAATAAGAGAAATGCGTGCATTAAAAATAAAACAAAATGAAAGCAACTGATTTATTAAAGGAATTTAATAAATTCCAAAGTAAGCTAAGAATAGTCCAATGAGCATCTAGGAGAAAGCAGTAGGATGTTCTAAACATAATCTGCATAAATTAAAGAGGCTTAATAAATATGACGAGAGTAAGATAATTTGGAGGAAACAATATACTGGAACTTTTTGGAAAGCTGAATTCAAATTTTTAGGTCTTTTTCCAATAATTGATTCAACACCTTTCATATATAATAATTGTTTTGTTTTTTCTTGCAAACATTATTTTAATAAGAAATCAGAGAGGTTTGAAATAGGCATTTGACCTGATAGGAAATATTAATTTGCTATTGTAAGAATTCTTGTATTTGTACTATATGGTATAGAGATTTGATGAGCTAATTAATTGGCCTGTCTCTTTTCTTTTGGTACCTGTTGATATATCATAGTTGTACATATTTTTAGAGTACGTGTGATATTTTGATATTTGTATATGATGTATAATAATCAAAGTAGGGTATTTGGAATATCCATCACCTCAAACATCTATCTTTTCTCTGTATTGGAAACATAATATTTCTTCTAGCTATTTTGAAATATCAAATAAATTATTGTTAACTATAATTTTACTACTGTATTTTTAAATTCTAGAATGTATTATTTCTATCTAACAATATTTGTTTCTTAAAAATCTGTTTTTAAAATGAGTGTATCTTGACTTTGATTCCCTATTTATTTATTGTGGAATTCATATGAAAATTTCTTCTAGAATCAGGTTTTAACCCAAATTTCTATTAGTAAACTCTAGCTCCCTTAGAAAAGTGGTGCTAAGCTTTCTGGTAATATTTTGAAAGACTACTTGGTGAAGTCTACAACTTTTAAGAACAACAAAACTAGAAGCAAACATTCAAGTTTTTTCTTTTCAGACAAGTCTTATCTTCATGAACTAGTTATCTGTTTTTCAACATATTTTATCCACAATATTTATCACATAAAGCATTGCATTTCTTATCCAAGTCATAATGTAAATTCCAATTTCTGCTACAATGACATATTTTCATTTCTTAGAACTACTATTTTCAGCAAAATTACAAAGAAAGCCAGTAAATTTTTTGGTCAAAATAGGGTTAGGTACAGACTACTTCAAACCTAAACAATTCTATATAACCAGAGCACTAAAAATAATGTTAATAATACTACTAATAAAAATAATAAAATGAACTCTAATATAAACAAAGGACTTTAGGTGATTATGATGTGTCAATGCAGGTTTATCAATTGTAAAAAATGAACCACCCTGGTGGTGGATGTTTACTAAAGGGGAACCCATGCATATGTGAGGGCAAGGGATATATGTGAAATATTTGTAGTCTCTTCTCAATTTTTCTGTGAACCTAAAACTGCCTTAAAAAAATCTATTTTTTAAATATTAGCTTGGTTTAAAAGACATTTTAAATCACCAATAAGTAAACACTAACAATTATTTATTTTCTCTTTAAAGAAGGCAATGGAAGATTGTGTGAAAAAGGAGTTAAGGCTGCCCAACATAGACATAAAGGGAAATGCGCAAATAAATGCAGAGAACCAGGCAATGAACACTTCCAATACAGTGGCCAAGCAGAACCAAAGAAAGATTGTAGAGTACTGTAATCTCCCAGGTCTTACTTTATTTAGCTCTGTGAATGACAGAACTTCGTATTCAGCTATAGTCAGCATATGACATAAAACCTAACATGGAGAATATTGATGTCACTTCCATATTCCGTTGATACTGTTTCCCTCAACTGCCTGTTAGCCAGATCACATTACAGAAACATCTTTACCATAATAGATTATATATACTTACGCTCCCAATTATCATATTAATATAGAAATGCAACATAATTTAACTTTCTGACCTGTCCCTCTCCCTTTTCTCATGGAAGAATTCCAGGACTTACACATTTACTGAAGAAAAAAGACATTCATAATATTTGTTTATTATGATTTATTATGGTTTATATTGTGCAATTTCTCAGTTGGTATTGTTCATTTGTAGGTACATGTCTCAGCTTATATGTCCATTGTCCCCATGCCATGGCTATGAGAGACCACTTACTAGGCTACTGAGACCTAGTTGCTTAGTGTCCATCATTGATAGACACTCCAATCAAATCCTTCCATCATAAAGTTGCTGAGGAATTTTGTGTTCAGCCCAAGTAGGCATCCAAACCCACTTTGCTTCTTACATCTTTCTATGTGGAGATGTTGCTTTCATGACCTTGGGTCTTCAATACAATGTTTACTACTTTGCATTCTTCCTTCCCTAGCTAAGTGGACCCCAAAAATCTGAATTCAAAGCTCTCCTTCTTCAAACTTTTATTGTACCTCAGCTATTCTATTATACCTCTTCCTTTGAAATCTTAGATTTTGGACAGCAGTCTAGCTTTGTATTTGTGTTCAGTACCATCCATTTTTGCATGCCTGTATCTTTACACACACACACACACACACACACACACACACGTTTTTCACAGTATGTATCACACAGTGGTCATGAACAAAGCCATCTTATAAAAGTAAGACTATGATATGCTTTGACTGTGTTCCCACTCAAATCTCAAGGTGAAATGCAAAAAGGAAAAAAAAAAAAAAAGATGTATAAGGCAGGGGGAGAGTTTTACCTAAAGAAAAAATGGAATTATTCAGCCATGACCAGAAATTGCTGAGCGTTGGATGGTAGGGATTGGGCAAAAGTGCAAGGGTAAGAATTTTGTTTTGTTTGTTTTATAGACTTAATGGGGTGCATGTTCCAGTTTGTTTCATGGATGTATTTCACAGTGGTGAGGTCTAGGCTTCCAGTGTGTCCCCATCACCTGAAAAGTGAATATTGTACCTAACAAGTAATTTTTCAGCCCTGACTCCCTTCCCCGACCCCTTTTGAGGAAGTCTCTAATACATGCAATATTTTAAGACATGTGTACCATGTGCAATGATCAAATCAGGGTAATTAGGATAGCCATGATCTCAAACATTAAACTTTTCTTTGTTTCTAAAGCAATACGTTCTTCTAGTTATTTTAAAATATACAATAAATTATGGTTAACTATAATTTCACAACTCTTTTATCAAGTACTAGAATTTACTGTATGTATCTAACAATATTTGTTTCTCCCATGTGGATATGCTGCCTCTATTATTCCAAGCGACAACTATTCCCCTCTGCACATCCATGTATACCCACTGTTTAGCTCCCATTTAAAAGTGACAACATGTGGTATTTGATTTTCTGCATCTGAGAAATTTCACTCAGGATAACAGCTTCCAGCTGTTATATATCCCATGCATATACATAGTATCCCATGGTGACACAAAGGACTATCAGTTTATGACACAAAAGAAAGGTAAATTGGTATGGACAACCTGAAATGCTGTAATAGAAAATTTAATCTTAAATTAGTATGTAATTCATTTTTAAGGTTTTTGTTGTTGTTGTTGTTGTTTACTGTTAGATTCAGGAAGCTGCAGTTTTGAATATAGTTAATATGTTTTTTTTTTTTTTTTTTTTTTTTTTTTTTTTTTTGAGACGGAGTCTCGCTCTGTCGCCCAGGCTGGAGTGCAGTGGCGCGATCTCGGCTCACTGCAAGCTCCGCCTCCCGGGTTCACGCCATTCTCCTGCCTCAGCCTCCCGAGTAGCTGGGACTACAGGCGCCCACAACCGCGCCCGGCTAATTTTTTGTATTTTTAGTAGAGACGGGGTTTCACTGTGGTCTCGATCTCCTGACCTTGTGATCCGCCCGCCTCGGCCTCCCAAAGCGCTGGGATTACAGGCGTGAGCCACGGCGCCCGGCCTCAGGGCTCAAGTTTTCAAAATTTAAAATAAAATGAAAAACTGGGTGTTACTTATGTGTCTCTTTTAGCTCAAAATTTTATGAAATCATGAGATCCCATCTTTCACTACCGGGGGTGGGAGTGCTATTTCTAACAAGTGATAGATTTGAATTCAAAACATTATGTCATAGGTAACTGGTCTAAGAATACTTAAGTTGAGGAAAAACCTTTTTTATCAAAAGAAAAGATGTTTAAAATGACACTTTTTAGTTTATATAGTATATGCATTGCTGGAGGAAGTTTTCTCTTCCAGCCAATATTATACTCTGATGGTGTTAAAATTCTCTAAAATGATCTTTCACAGTATGTATCGCATAGTGGTTGTGAACAAAGCCATTTTATAAAAGTAAGGCTATGATATGGTTTGGCTGTGTTCCCACCCAAATCTCATCTTGAACTGTAGTTCCCATAATCCTCAATCCTGTTGTTGTGATAGTGAATTTGTTCTCACAAGATCTGATGGTTTTATAAGGGGCTTCCCCCTTCACTGGGCATCCATTCTTTGGACTAACACAGGCTGTTTCTTAGGATTTGACAGTCTTGCTCAAGTTTTCAACTTGGTAAATGTAAAAATTAAAGGTAATAATTCATGTGAAACATAGTGAGAGCAACACATAGTAATTCTACCAAATATTAGCTAATGATATTTTGACTAGATATGAATTCATTGCACTTTTAAAGCAAGAAACTAAAATTGGGGTGAATTAGGTATTGCTTCTAAGGTCCTGAATTGGCTAGGTTTAAAATCTATTACTGAGAAAAGCGAGTATATAAAGCATTACTCAGATACTAAAATCAGACAAATATATTACATGAAAAGAAAAAAAATGGGAGTGATATAGACATTATTTCTCATGGATATAGACATAAAAATCCATAACAAAATGAAAGTAAGTTGAATTCAATGGTATATAGAATCAATAATGCATTTTGAATAAGTGGCATTTATGCCAGGAATGCAAAGTGGGTTCTTCATTTGAAAACTAATTAACAGAATTTACAGATTAACAGCCAAAAATGAAAAAAAAATATAAAATATATACACACACATATTTTCAATAGATAGAGAAAAGTCATTTGACAAAATGCAGTGTAGCTTTATTTTAAAAATCTCTCAGAGAAATAAGAATAAAATAGATCTTGCTCAATCTGATAAAGTGTGTCTAATGAAATACATAATAATAAAATGCTGAATGCTTTCCTCTCTTCCAATTTTTGATGAAGCTTTAATTCTCACTGGAAGTAGTGAGAGTGTTGAGCTTTAGAAATGGGCTGTGGAATCAGATTTACCAGGGTATGAAGTCAGGTTCTACTGCATTTTACTTTTTGTTATTCTTTGACAAATCATTGAGTCTAAGTTTCAGAGTCTTTGTGCCTAAAACATAAATACTTCATTTATTTGTGTTTTTAAAATAAAATAAAATATATTATACACTAGTCAAGTCCCTGGTATGTCATTAGTGTTTGACATGTTATGTAAAAAAAAAAGGGGGGGGGGATTTTTACAGAGTATTATGTAGATTTGGGGAAAAAAGGAAAAGGGAGTCAAAGAAATCAATGTGTAAGAACCAAGCAAGTATCGAGGAGGTTTTACAATTATTTTTGGTTTGTTTATCAAAGAGTTAAATTATTAATAGTACATTTGCAATCATATTGCTTAACTGCAAAACCCCATTTAGAATTTCTACATATAGCAGGCAGCCTCCATGCCAGTGAATGAGATGTGTCTTGGCAAGCAAGCTATTTACTACCGCTCATAAGCCCACATAGGTTGCAAGTTATAATTCAGAAAACTGTATGGGAAACTAAGTGTTGTCAGTAGTGATATAACACATAGCATGAATATTCTGATTTGGAAAAGCTCATTTAGTCAGATGTGCATACATTCTGTATAATGAATTGTCATCCATAAGTAACCTCCCATATGTTGTCTATCCAAGTCACAGTCCAAATGAATGAAATCACTATTTTTTGCTTGTGCCTAAACATAATTGTAAATAAGAATATTTTACAGTAAAAGTAGTTTACCTGAAAGTTTCATTATTTTAAGAAACATTTTCTTGAACTTGTTTATTGAATAACTACATTACCTATCAGAACATTTCAAATTTCTTGATATTATTAAAGTGAAAGTCTGACCATTTTTATGCCTCAGTGATACATCTTGTGGCATTAGAAATACAGTTTGTTTACCTGCTTTATAAACTCAATGAGAATAAACACTGGTATTCTTTAATATTAGGTGTTTAACAAAATTTTATCCAAAACTAGAAAGTCATTTGCTTCATGTAGTCTGAGGAATTAATATCAAATCTGAATAAGGATTTCTTTGATTTTAGTCCAATTCAGTATCTCACTATAAAAATGGCTAAGGAAAATCAATAAAATAATTTTTATTTATCAAAAACAGATGCTATGATAAGAAATAACAGTGAAAATAACATTTTAAAGATCAATGCAAGTCTTAGTGTTGCTAGCTGACTTCTTTTTACTGAAAGAAGGAAACTAGTTAAAACAGCAAGCAGTAGCCTCTTATTTCTAATAATTTACTTTTGGAATAAATTAAAACAGTTCTCTAATGTGAGGTAGAATCTTGGGAGAATTGGACAAGTAAACGAAAGGCATCTTTTGATGGCAAGATAGAATGAGCAGGATGGAAAAGAAAGAAATATAAAATGTCAAAACTCTGAGGTCAGAACGCTGTTCCTGTTGTGTGTGAATGTTTTGAAACCAGACCTATTCTGTTGGCTTTTATGTTTCAAGAAACAACTAAAGACAGAACCAAAAGTAGTCAAGCCTTGTTCCAAGAGGTGCTATTAATACACACCCTGCACTATACACAGCCATCTCTACATGTAATGTGCCATGACAATGAGAATATTCTGTTTCCTTGGAACTGAGAAAAAGAAAAAAGTGATAAGTAGGCCAGGCACGGTGGCTCAAGTCTGTAATCCCAGCACTTTGGAGGCTGAGGCAGGTGGATCATTTGAGGTCAGGAGTTGGAGACCAGACTGGACAACATGGCAAAACCCTGTCTCTACTAAAAGTACAAAAATTATCCAGGTGTGGTAGCACTCACTGTAATCCCAGCTATTTGGGAGGCTGAGTCAGGAGAATCACTTGAATGCAGGAGGTGGAGGTTGCAGTGAGTCAAGACGGTGCCATTGCACTCCAGCCTGAGCAACAGAGAGAGACACTGTCTGAAAAACAAACAAACAAACAAACACACAAAAAAACAGCGATAAGTTAAATTTGCCAATTGAGCATGCACATTAAAAATGTCTGATGGGCCAGGGATGTGGTGGCTCACAGCTATAATCCTAGCACCTTGAAAGGCCAAGGAGAGAAGGTTGCTTGAACACTGGAGTTTGAGAACAGCCTGGGCAACATAATGAGACCTCATCTCTATAAAAAATTTAAAAAATTAGCCAACCATGATGGCATGTATCTGTAGTCCCAGCTACTCTGGTGGCTGAGGTGGGAAGATCGCTTAAGCTCAGCAGGTCAAGGCTGCAGTGAGCCATCATCATGCCACTGCCCTCCAGCACAGATGACAGAATGAGACCATGTCTCAAAAAAAGAAATATAAAATAAATTTTTAAAAATATAAAAAAAAATGTTTGATGAATGTGGTGAATGCATGAGGATGGATTAGAGAACATTACAGTGTTTTTTTTCCTTTGCCCCCAGTTATTTTCAGCTAATTCAGGGGCCACGTGGAACAGCATCTATTATAAATGATGTAAGTTTAGAAGCAGTCATTTCAAATGCCATAGACATTTGAATTAACATTTTCTCCAATACATAATTATTTAATTATTACCAATTAAGAGCATGGCATGAGCATATGGTGACTTCCCATCTGCTTATCTCTTCCTCTCAATTTATTATTGCCATTAGTTTAGTTGATGGTGACAGCGTTTAACCAAATCAAACTAATTAATAAAAATCTAGTGAGTCACAGCCTTTCTTTTTGCATCTCATGCTCATTCATCAGCAGCTGACTTCCACAATATGATCGCTCGGGTAGCATGCAACATTTTGGAGACATACAATTTTGGTGATAGATGTATTTGAAGGTTTTAAAATGTATGTTATTCCTAGTTCCTGAAAGTCATATTATTTTGATTATGCCAAATATTTGCATATTCTTTCCCTTGATGTTTTTTGGGTTTTATTTTATGCAAATAAAAATTATATATCCCTCTGTGTGTATATGTTACTTTTTTTTGGTCTTAAAAAGGACATAAATATTTTTTATAGTGCATTATACACTTGAGAAGAAATATTATCTTGAGTACTAGCTCTTCCCTGGTGAAAATCACTGCTAACTTTTTTCTCTAATAATGCGATGCTGCTTCTGGAAAAAAAAAACAAAAAACTCCTGTTGGACTATCTGCCGTGCATCAGTTATCAGTTTAGGTGGAGGTAAGTGGGTGGAGATACACACACACACACACACACACACACACAATCATACATGTACTGCACAACTATTTTATTATTTTAAATAAATGTTTAATTAAAGTAATCATGAAAATTAAAGTACTGATATTAGTTCTATCTATACACCAGTTCCTTAAATTTAGAAAACTGAAACTTAAAACTCAACTTCAAATGACTAGATGGATAATTGGACTAAGAAACTCCAACTTGTCTCCCAAGTTTTACCTTTTCTCAGGGTTCTCTTATACCAGATTTCTGGTGTGTATATATATGTGCATATGTATAATATGTCAACAGAGCTGTACCTGAATAAAGCCCTAAAAAATACAAGTTAATAATGCTTAATGAAATATGCTAACATTATTGACTATGAGCAATACTAAAGACATAGTTCCCATTCTCAAGTAGCTGATGATTTAAAAAAGAAAAAAATAGATACATAGATATCACAGTAGCCATGGTGTACAGATAAACTCTGTGACACTGGCCTAAAACTAATGAAAACAGGTGTAATTACTCATTGTTATTTTATTTCCAACATTCTGTTGTTAAACTGGTCAAACAATATTATCTTAGAGAAAAAACAGTGTACAGAGTCACTAGCACATTACAATTAAGTGATTTTAAAAGAATGTTGGTAATACATAGACTGAAAAATGAGGACCACAGGCCCAAGATTGCATGCATCTCTGGAATGTGGGAATAACATGTCAAATGCACTTTTAATGTTGAAATATATCAAAACAAGCAAACATAAAATGATACGATTGTGTGATTTTTAAAATGAATTGTAATGCTAGATAGGACAAGGCATTTCTCTTTATTCCATATTTGCTCAAATACTTTTTAAAATATTATCAGAAAAGTATAAATAGTATAGGTTTATGTATGCCAATTTTTGAATACTTATGTTACAGTCAACATATTAATGTATTGACAGAAGCCATTGATAATAAATGTGGCCTTTTTGAAAGAAATGACTGAATAGTGAAGAAATGGCCATACTTTATCATAGAAAGTGTGATCTTGTAAATGGCACAGAAGCATTTCAATACCAGTAACAATAAGGAGTGATGCTTAAATGAATTATTCAGGTTTTATCACAGTCTGAAAGCCAAGTCCAAAGAGAAAATCCTATTCATTCTTCATGATTTTGATTCAAAACCCATCTTACGAAGATGTTACATCTTCAGTACTTACATCTTCAGTAGTAGATGTAAGTGTTCTAGTCCTTGATAAGCTTTAGTCTGTATTATACTTTAATATAATGGCTTTACAGTTTCTGAGTCTTTTCTAACTAACCTTTTCTATACTAGATTTTTTATTTTAGTTTTGCTGTAGAGTTTCTGCTTAGGTTTCATTGTTTCCATTTTTAGACTTCTGTCCCATTCAGCTAGCAACTATATTTTTCATTTGACAATTCTGAAACCTGCTCTTTATTTTTAAAAAATTAATTTAAAAATTTTAAATGTTTTCCAAAAATAGTTGAGATTTAGAGCAACATATCTTAGAAAAAAATCAATTGAATTTCTATCCTAGATTTTGGCATAAACTCTAGCCCTTATTTTAGATGTTCGACCAGGAAATTTTTTATCATTGATAGAAAACAAATTTAACAGTATAGTGATATAGATTTTCCTTGAAAATATTCATTTTTGTAGGTGTGCATAGGTGTGGAAGAGGAGATAATTATAAGTGTGCAGTTTTATTTCTGGATTCTCTATTAGATCACTGGTCTAGAAACCTGTTTTTGTATCAGTGTCATGCTGTTTTGATTACTGTAGCCCTTTAGTATAGTTTGAAGTCTGGTAATGTGATGCCTCCAGATTTGTTCTTTTGTTCAGGACTGCCTTGGATATTCAGGCTCACTTTTGGTTCCATATCAATTTCAAAATAGTTTTTTTCTAGTTACATGAAGAATGTCATTGGTAGTTTAATAAGAATAACATTGAATCTGTAAATTGCTTTGGGCAATATGGCCATTTTAATGATATTGATTCTTCCTATCCCTGAGCATCAGCCATCTGATCTTTGACAAATCTGACAAAAACAAGCAATGAGGAAAAGACTCCCTATTCAATAGATGGTGCTGGGATAACTGGTTAGCCATATAAAGATGATTGAAACTGGACCTCTTTCTTACACCATCTACAAAAGTCAACTCAAGATGGATTACAGATTTAATGTAAAACCCAAAACTATAAAAACCCTGGAAGATAACCTAGGCAATACCATCTTGGATATAGGAACACGCAAATATTTTATGACAAAGATGCCAAAAGCAATTGAAACGAAAGCAAAAATTGACAAATTGGATCTATTTAAACTAAAGAGCTTCTGCATAGCAAAAAAAAAAATGAAAAATAAAAAATACTAGTAATGGAGTAAACAGACAGTCGACAGAATTAGAGAAAATGTTTGACAACTATGCATCTGACAAAGGTCTAATATCCAGCATCCTTAAGGAACTTAAATTTACAAGAGTAAGATAACCCCGTAAAAAAGTGGACAAAGGACATGAACATACACTTCTTAAAAGAAGACATATATGCGGCCAAAATGCATATAGAAAAAAAGCTCAACATCATTGCTCATTAGAGAAATGCAAATCAAAAGCACAATAAGATACCATCTCACGTCAGTCAGAATGGCCATTATTAAAAGGTCAAAAAATAACAGATACTGGCAAAGTTGCAGAGAAATGGAAACACTTACACACTATTGGTGGGAGTGTAAATTAGTCCAACCATGGTGGAAAGCAGTGTGATGATTCCTCAAACAGCTGAAAGTAGAACTACCATTTGAACCAGCAATCCCATTACTGGGTATATCAAGAGGAATATAAATTATTTCACCATGAAGATTCATACATACAAATGTTCGTTGCAGCACTATTTACAGTAGCAAAGACATGGAATCAACCTAAATGTCCGTCAGTGACAAATTGGATAAAGGAAATGTGATACATATACATCATGGAATACTATAAAACCATAAAAAATGAGATTATATCTTTTGAGGGAACATGGATGGAGCTGGAGGTTCTCATCCTTAGCAAAATGACACATGAACAGAAAACCAAATATCTCATGTTCTCACTTATAAATGGAAACTAAATGAAGAGAATTCATGACCATAAAGAAAAGAATAACAGATAGTGGGGTATCTATTTGAGGGTGGAGGGTGGATGAAGAGGTGTAGAAAAAATAACTATGGGGTACTAGGATTAGTACCTGGGTGATAAAATAATCTGTACAACAATCTCTTGTCACACAAATTTACTTATATAACAAACCTTCCTGTGTATCCCTGAACCTAAAATAAAAGTTAAAAATAAGTAAATAATTAAGATTATTCCAAAAGAAAAAAAAATATTTTCTTCTCATTTATAAGATAATAAAGCTGAACAATGTTAACATGTCTCTATTTTACTAGAACAGAATATAAATTTTAATGAAGTCAAATTCAATAAATTTCACTGATTACAGAAAATTATTTAATTTCTAATTTCAGATCCAGATTTTTCCACAGAAATTTAATTGATATAAATATTTTCTTATTAGTCATTTGTGTTTTATAGACAAGGTCTCACTATAGTGCTTAGGCTGGTCTGCAACTCCTGAGCTCAAGGGATTCCTCCCACCTTAACTTCCTGAGTACCTGGGACTAAACGCAAGCACCACTGCACCTGGCTTAATTTCTATATTAATACATATATAATAATACTTTATAGCATGGTTCACTGTGGTACATCTTGCATTTGAGAATATTTTGCAAAATTTCAAGTTATTTTCATATGCGCGTTGTATTTTATGCTTTCTATTCATAATGGCAGTAGTAATACACTCAAAGACTTTGATTGTGTGAAATCACACTGGGTACTCTTCATACTGTGGGCTCTGTGCCTGGATTCACAGAACTGCAACCCTGCATCCTGATCTGACTGCATTATGTGCAAATGTTGCCCAGTGACCCAGGACTAATAGCACCTTTCCACAGAAGTCTTAATTTGCTTATTTTCTTTCAAACATAATCAGAGTGTGGAATAGATAAAGCTGGGAACTAGCTTGAAGCCATTCAAAAGCATAGAATACCCTGGACATATTAAAGGGAAATAATTTAATTTGAACATTGCCATACAGAAACGATTGTTGTTTTTTTGTTTTGTTTTATTTTGTTTGTTTTTCCAAGGTGGCAAATTGGAGGCATTTTTAGCATGCCTCTTCCACTTGGAAAGATAAAATGGTGTGTAGAGATTCATGATGTATACTTTTTACCAAGAAGCAATGCAGGAACTTAGCAGATATCCTGAAAGAAACCACAGACATTTTGAAAGAGGTGGCAGGCTGCAGCCTACACTATGAGCCAGGTAGAAAATTGTAAGTCCCCAGAGTGTGAGGAGGGTAAACTGCCTCTGGGATGTACACTCCCATTGGGGAACCTAGCAATCCAGGCCATTAGGGAAGCCCTTAACCCTAGCTAGTGCTGAAGCTGATTTAGTCAGTGGCGGGGAATATATAAGAGCAGCATTGAGAGGCCCTTTGTGAGTGTTCCCAGTCTCCAGTGGGGTCAAGGGAATCCATTCCTTTTTTTTTTTTTTAACTTTTAAGTTCAAGAGTAGAAGTGCAGGTTTGTTACATAGGTAAACTTGTGTTATGGGGGTTTGTTGTACAGACTGTCTCATCACCCAGGTATTAAGACTAATACCTATTAGTAATTTTTCCTGATCCTCTCTCTCCTCCCACTCTCCACCCTCTGATAGACCCCAGTGCATGTTGTTCCTCTGTATGTGTCCATGTGTTCTCATCCTTTAGCTCCCACTTATAAGTGAAAACATGCAGTATTTGGTTTCTCTGTTCCTGTGTTAGTTCACTATAGATAATGGACTCCAGCTCTATCTATGTACCTGCAAAGGACATGGTCGCATTCTTTTTTATGGCTGCATAGTATTCCATGGTGTATATGCACCACATTTTCTTTATCTGGTCTATCATTAATGAGCATTGAGGTTGATTCCATGTCTTTGCTATTGTGAAGAGTGCTGGAAGGCAAGTGTGGCAATTCCTTAAAGACAGAAAAACCATTTGATCCAGCAATCCCATTACTAAGTATATACCCAAAGGAATATAAATCATTCTATTATAAAGGGAAATCATTCCGATCCTAGCTCATAGGGGACCTCCCAGAAGTCTGCCAGCCTACTGAGGCAGTGGTCACAGGTTGAGAGAAGCTCTAAACTGAGATTCACAGTATAATCTCGAATGGGAATGAACTCTCTTGGCCAGAACTGAGGGGCAAGTGGGAAGTGTGCTGCAGCCAAGAGCACAGGAGCTGGGTGCCACTGCTTCATGGGTAGACCGGGAGGGGCATGGCTTGAAAGCCTGGTTTCTGTTTCCTTGGGGAAGGCTTATGGCCTAAAGCAGTTTTTAGTTTTGAGTGCAGACTGCCTGGAACCTAGTTACCTGTTGCTAGTGGAACACTGTGTGTGTGAGACCTGACTTTCCAACTGCATGGGGGCTGGATTGGACTTATGGCCACCTGCTTCTTTCCACTCCCAGATGAGTGTGGACTCTTCTGTACAGCAAAGGCAGCTGTGCTCCTCCCTGGAACATTTCTCTAGTGGCCAGAGAATAGCCCTCAGATTCCCCACTGGGACTGCTACTTGTCCTGCACGTGGAGATTCAAAGTGCAGACTTGCCTGACCCGGCCCACACCTGGCATTACTCCTTCACTCACCCTGGTAGCTTAACACAAAGGATGGAAACTTTCGGGAGCTCTATGGCTCTGCACATTGCCTGAGACACCAGAGCACCTCTTCAGGGTAACATAAGGCAGACATAAATCCCATTGGTACCCTGCAGCTGCCACTCTTTTGCAAGTACCACGTCCTGGCTGGAGGGCAGCCAACACAGTCCATTACAGCATCTGCAGGAACACAGTTCATAATACCATCTGCAGATAGAATAACACAGTGCACAGTAAAGAGAAAATCTGTGCCTGACCTCTGCTGTCACCACTGCTCACATTATCCTGGCCAACCAGGAGGTCCTGAACCTGCCCATGTGACCAGTTCATTACTACTATAACCAGAATTTGAGAAAGCCAACATACTAAGGCTATTCATAACTAAGGAATCTCATAGAGCCTGCTTCCCTCCCCTGACACTCCTATCAGAGCTGGTTCTGGTACCCTTTGCTGGGAGACTTGAGGACAGGTCACATCACTGATCCCTTGCAGACATTCCCCAATACTAACCTGTTGTGTTGCAGTCTGGCTGGGTGGATAGACTCAGAGGAGCATCCGCATTCACAGTAGTCTGGGTCTCAGGGACTCCTACTCCTAGGGGAGGGAGGAGTATACCACATCAAGGGAGCAGCATGTGGGACAAGAGAATCCAGATGGTAGGCCTTGAGTCCCAGAACTTTCCACTCGTGGGAAGTTTCTTTCAGCAGAGGCACCAGTGTAGTGCTGGGATCAGCAGGGAAAGTCTTAAATTCTACCCAAACAATCAGGCAACCCTGGTGCTCATAAGGAGTCTTGGAGAAGGGGAGGGGACTTCTTTTCCCCCTTGTCCACCACTGCAGACATAGCTGGGGCTTCTCTCATGGGAGCTTGGTGTGGGTATACCTGCAGCTGGCCATTCTGGAACACTTCAGGGTGACTGTATCCCTGCAGAAGGTATGCCTTTCAGGATCAGGCTTGCACAAGGGGTAGAGTCACAATCCATCTCTATATGAAACATTAACATCCCTGAAGATGAAAAGCAGTACCTGTTTGATCTGAATAGCCAGAACACTGGGTCAGGAGTGTGACTGGGAGGTGGATCACTTTCCTGCTGGACTAGCAAAGGAGCTAATATGGCTCTCTCTCTCTTCTGCCCAAAAAGACCTCAGTATGTTTCACTGGCAGTCCCCAGCTGCTGCTGTTAAGGCTGGGAGCTCTGCCCAACATTGGGTATTACATTAACCCACCTGCTTTAGCTACAACCAGTATTTGCTGATAGACACCTCCCCTACTGGCCTGAAGCCTGAACCATTCAACCCAGTAAATAAAATACTGTGGAAAATATAAATAAATAAAAAGTACACACCATTGGGAGAATGAGATAAGCTTCAAGAGACCGCTGGCATTCCAACCCCATAGGACACGGTAAACCTGCTCACACACCAAACACATTCCTATTATTAAAACATCCAGCATCTGAGAAAGCCACCATACAAAGACCCACTATAACCAAGTAACTCATCCAGAGTTTTCATCCCTGACAGCATCAAGTATCAAATTAGGCTATGATAAACTATCAACATTAAAAATCACATCTTCAAGGGGGAGAAAAGAAAATAAAGAAGAATATAGTCAAATCAAAAAAAAATTCAAAAATAATTAGAAGAAATAATCTATGAAAAGAAACCAGAAAACAATTCTGTCAATATGACAAAACAGCATTTTATCACACCCCCAAAATATCACACTAGCCCAAAAAGGACACTAGCAATGGATCCAAACCAAGATGAAATCTTGGAATTACCACCCAAAAAATTCAAAAGGGTGATTATTAAGCTACCCAAGGAGATAATAGAGAAAGGTGAATACCAACGTAAAAAAACAAAAAATTTGTAAATCAGAATACAAATCAGAAATTTTCCAAAACATAGATATTTTAAAGAAAAATTAATCAGAACTTCTGGAAATGAAAGACACACTTAGGGAATTACAAAAATGCAGCACAATGTTTTAACAATAGACAAGATCAAGTAAAAGAAAGAATTGCAGAGCTTGAAGATGAGGCTTTTGCATTAACACAATCAAACAAAATTTTAAAAAAAGAATTAAAAGAAATGAATAAGATTTCCAAGAAATATGGAATTATGTGAAACTGACAAACCTAAGAATCATTGGTGTTTCTGAGGGAGAAGAGAAAGCAAAAAGCTTTGAAATTATTTGAGGGAATAATTGAAGAAAAGTTGCCTGGCCTTAAATATCCAAATGCAAGAAGCTGAAAGAATACCTAGGAGTTCACTGTAGAAAGGACAGCACCAAGGTATATAGTTATCAGGCTATCTAAAGTCAACATGAAGGAGAGAATTCTAAAAGCAGTGAGACAAAATCATCAGGTAACCTGTAAAGAAAAACCGCTCAGACGAACAGGAGATTTCTCAGCAGAAACTTTACAAGCCAGAATGGATCAGGGTCCTAACTTTAGCCTCCTTAAACAAAATAGCAGTCAGCCAAGAATTTTGTATCCAGCGAAACTAAGTTTTATAAATGAAGGAGAAATAATGCCTTTTTTACACAAGTAAATGCTGAGGGAATTTGTTACTACCAGACTAGCCGTACAAGAAATGCTAAAATGAGTTATAAACCTTGAAACAAAAGCTTGATATGCACCAGAACAGAATATCTTGAAAGCATAAAACTCACAGAGCCTATACAGCAATAACACAATGAAGAAAATAAAGTAGCCAGATTATAATCAACATGATGAATGGAATAGTACCTCACATCTTAATATTAACATTGAATGTAAATGGTCTAAATGCCCCATTTAAAAGACAGAGATTGTCATAATTGAGAAAAAAAATCACAAAACAAGTATCTGTTGTCTTTCACACTCAAGTTACACATAGAATTCTTAAATAATCAAGGTAAAGGAGTGGAAAAAGATATTCCATGCAAATGGAAACTAAAAGTTAGCAGGAGTATCTATTCTAATATAAGATAAAGCAGGCTTTAAAGCAACAGCAGTAAAATAGACAAAGAAGGTTGGTCAGGCGCAGTGGCTCATGCCTGTAATCCCAGCAATTTGGGAGGCCAAGGAGGGTGGATCACGAGGTCAGGAAATTGAGACCATCCTGGTTAACATGGTGAAAACCCATCTCTACTAAAAACAAAACAAAAAAACAGCCGGCGTGGTGGCGGACGCCTGTAGTCCCAGCTACTAGGGAGGGTGAGGCAGGAGAATGGCCTGAACCTGGGAGGTGGAGCCTGCAGTGAGCCGAGATCATGCCACTGCATTCCAGCCTGGGCGACAGAAAAAAAATTAAAATAATAATTATAATAATAACAAATAAAAAGACAAAGAAGGTCATTATATAATGATAAAAGAATCAATCTGACAAAGGATATTAAAATTCTACATATATATGTTCCTAACTTTGGAACTCCCAGATTCAAAAACAAGTACTATTATACCTATAGAAAAGAGGTAAACTGCAACACAATAATAGTGGGGGAAATCAACACGCCACTAACAGCACTAGACAAATCGTTGAGGCAGAAAGTTAACAAAGAAATATCGAACGTAAACTGCACTCTTGAACAAATGGACCTAAGAGATATTTACAGAAAAGTCTACCCAAGAGCTGCAGAATGTATATCCTTGTTATCAGCATATGGAATGTTTTCTAACATAGACCATATAATAGACCACAAAACAAGTCTAAATAAATTTTTAAAAATCAAAATCATATCAAGTATTTTCTCAGACCACAGTGTAGCAAAACTAGAAATCAACTCCATAGGGAACCCTCAAAACTATAGAAATACGTGGAAATTAATCAATCTTCCCCTGAATGGGTTTTGGGTTAACAGTGAAATCAAGATGGAAATTTAAAAATTATGTGAAATGAAGTGTAATAGTGGAAAGTAGTCAAAACCTCTGGGATACAGCAAAAGCAGTGCAGAAAAGAGAAATGTAATTGAAACAAAAAAATTGAAGATAAATGAAACAAAAAAATTGTTCCTTGAAAAGATAAACAAAATTAATAGATCATTAGCTAGATTAACAAAGATGAGAGAAGACTCAAATAATTTCAATTAGAAATGAAAATGAATACCTTACAACTGACATCATATAAATATGAAAGATTATTCAAGACTAATTAACAATTCTATGCACACAAACTAGAAAATCTAGAGAAAATGAATAAATTCCTGGAAATATACCTCTCTCCTAGATTAAATCATTAATACATAAAAATCCTGAGCAGTCCAATAATAAGCAGTGAGACGGAATCAATAATAAAAATATTGCCAACACAAAAGGCCCAGGGACAGATGGATTCACAGCCAAATTCTGACATTCAAATAATTGGTACTAATCCCAGTGAAGGTATTCCAACACATGGAGAAAGAGGGAATTCTCCTTAACTCATTCTATGAGGCCAGTATCAGCCTTATATCAAAATCAGGAAAGGATATAACAAAGAAAACTATAGAACACTATCCCTGATGAACATGGATGCAAAAATTCTCAACAAAATACTAGTAAGCTGAATCCAACAGCAAATCAGAAAGATAGTACATTATGATCAAGTGAGTTTCATCCCAGGAATGCAGGGATGGTTTAATATATGTAAATCAATAAATATGACACATTACATAAACAGAATTAAAAACAAAAATCATATAATCATCTCAACAGATGCAGAAAAGGCATTCAATATAATCCAGCATCTGCAGTTTATTATAAAAACCCTAAAAAAAAAACTAGGCATAAAAAGAACATCCCTCAAAATAGTAAAAGCCATATAAACAAATCCATAGCCAACATCATACCATATGGGGAAAAGTTGAAAGCATTTCCCCTAAGAAATGGAACAATACAAGGATGCTCACTTTCACCCCTTCTATTCAACATAATATTGGAAGTCCTAGCCATAGCAATCAGGTAAGAGAAATAAATTAAGGGCATCCGAAATTTAAGGGCATTGGAAAGGAGGAAGTCAAACTATGTCTGTTTGCCAATGATATAATTATATATCCAGAAAACCCTAAAGATTCCTTCAATTCCTTCAAAAAGACTCCTGGATTTGATAAATGAATTCAGTGAATATCAGATTAAAAATTCAATGTTCACAAATCTCTGACACTGCTATACATCAACAAAGGCCACAATGGGAATCAAATCAAGAGCCCAAACCCTTTTACAATAGCTAGAAAAAAACACCTAGGAAATTTAACCAAGGAGGTGAAGGTCTCTACAATGAAAACTATTAATAGAAAGCACTGCTGAAATAAATAATAGATAACAAAATAAATGGAAATACATCCCATGCTTGTGGATTGCAAGAATCAGTATCATGAAAATAACCATAGTACCCAAAACTATCTACAGATTCAATGCAATTCCTGTCAAAATACCAACATCATTTTTCACAGAATTAGAAAAAAAAATCCTAAAATTTTTATGGAACCAAAAAAGGGCACAAATAGTCAAAGCATTCCTAAGCAAAAAGTACAAATCTGGAAGCATCACATTACCTGTCTTCAAATTATATTATAAGCCAAAATATACCAAAACAGCATGGTACTATTATAAAAGCAGATACATAGACCAATGGAACAAAATAGAAAACCCAGAAATAAAGCCAAATAGTGGCAACCAACTGATCTTTGGCATAGCATTCAAAAACATAAACTGGGGAAAGGACACCCAATTCAATATATGGTGCTAGGAAAACTGGATAGCCACATGTAGAAGAATAAAACTGGATCTCTCTTTCTCACCATACATAAAAATCAACTCAAGAAGGATCAAAAACTTAAATCTAAGACCTGAAACCATTAAAATTCTAGACAAGAAACTCTTCTGGACATTGGCCTAGGCAAGTAATTTATGACAAAGACCCCAAAAGCAAATTCAACAACAACAACAGAATAAATCTATAGGACCTAATTAAACTAAAAACATCTTCATAGCAAAATAAATAATCAGCGGACTAAACAGATAACCCAAAGAATGAGAGAAAATATTTGCAAACTATGCATATAATAAAGAACCAGTGTCCTGAATCTACAACTCAAGCAGATCAGTAAGAAAAACTAATAATAGTAATTCCATCAAAAAATAGTCAAACAATATGATCAGACATTTTTCAAAAGCAGATATACAAATGGAAAACACAAAAAAATGTTCAACATCACTAATCATCAGGAAAATGCAAATTAAAACCACCATGATATATAACCTTATCCCAGCCAGAATGGCCATAATTAAAAAGTCAAAAACAATACATGTTGTCATGGATGTTGTATTAGTCCATTTTCATGCTTCTGATAAAGACATACCTGAGACTGGGCAATTTACAAAAGAAACAGGTTTGTTGCACTTACAATTCCACATGGCTGGGGAGGCCTCACAATCACGGCGGAAGGCATGAAGGAGCAAGTCACATTTTACGTGGATGGCAGTAGGCAAAGAGAGAGCTTGTGCAGGGAAACCCCCATTTTTAAAATCATCAGATCTTATGAGGCCCATTCAGTTCACGAGAACAGCACAGGAAAGACACACCCCCATGATTCAATCATCTCTCACTGGGTCCCTGCCACAACATGTGGGATTATGGGAGTTACAAAATGAGATTTGGGTGGGGACACAGAGTCAGACCATATCAGTTGTGGTGAAAAGGAAACACTTATACACTGCTGATGGGGATGTAAATTAGCACAACCTCTCCAGAAAACAGTATAGAGATTTCTTAAACAGCTAAAAGTAGACCTGTCTACCCAAAGGAAAAGAAGTCATTGTATATATATTAAAAAATTGTACCTGCACATGCCTGTTTATTGCAGCACAATCTACAGTTGCAAACATATGGAACCAACCTAAACGTCCATCAACTGATGAGTGGATAAAGAAAATGTAGTATGTATAATCATTGAATACTACTCAGCCATGAAAGGAAATAAAATAATGTTTTTTGCAGCAACTTGGATGGAGCTGGAGGCCATTATTCCAAGTGAAGTAATAGAGGAATGTGAAACCGAATACGTATGTTCTCACTTATAAGTGGGAGCTAAGCTATGGGTACACAAAAGCACACAATGTAATATAATGAACAGTAGAGACTGAGAAGTGAGAAGAGTGGGAGGTGATGAGAGATTAAGAAACTACATATTGGGAACAATGTATACTACTAGAGTGACAGGTGCACTAAAATCTCAGACTTCACCACTATACAATTCATCCATGTAATCAAAAACCACTTTTACCTTAAAAGCTATTGAAATTAAAAATAAACAAAAAGAAAAAGAAATTATTGCTGCTTCTAAATGCATTCTTGTCTCTTATAGAAATGGTTACATCTGGGGAACACATTCTTATGTCTTTAGAGAAATATAAGTGTTGTAACAAATACAAAAATATATATTTGACATTGGTACTGTGCTGAAGATACAGGAAAATGTTAGCATATAATGAATTTTAACTCAGATGGTGTTGATTATTCTGTTAACATTGTTTGGGTGTCTTTTCATTATATTTCTCATGTGGTAGTAACAGCTAATTAAATAATTTTTCATTAATTTAATCTGTATAAGCAATAAACTTTCACTGCTTTTTATCATATTTATATAGGACATGTTGTTATAAAAATAACTCTGATTATTTTGTTCTTCCATACTGTATTTATTCCATAAGCAAAAGAGATCAGTTACAGCTATTGGCATTAAAATAACTGTAAAATAATTGTTCACGAATATACATCCTCCATGTCTTTTAAAAAGTAGTTTCAAGACCGGGCGTGGTGGCTCACACCTGCAATCCCAGCACTATGAGAGAACGACGCAGGCAGATCATGATGTCAAGAGATCCAGATCATCAAGGTCAACATGGTGAAACCGTCTCTACTAAAAATATAAAAATTTGCTGGACGTGGTGGCATGCACCTGTAGTCCCAGCTACTTGGGAGGCTGAGGCAGGAGAAGTGCTTGAACCCAGGAAGCAGAGGTTGCAGTGACCTGTGCACTCCAGCTTGATGACAGAGCGAGACTCCATCTCTCTCTCTATATATAGTTTCAAGAAACTATAATGAACTTTAAGTTGACTTTAATTTATTTTATACTTTCATTTGATACAGAGTTTTTGAAAAAGTTAGGTATCTAAAACTCAGTCTAGGGATATGCAAACATATTTCAAGACTCAAAAATAAATCAAAGATAGTTGGGAAGGTATGCTTTGGCAATGATGAAATATTAATCAGTTGTAATTCCTTCTGACAGAACATGCCTGATATTTAAAAACTAACATAAAATCAAGACATTTGTATAGGAAAATCTAGCATTATTAGCCAGTTATAAGAATTGACTCTCTCAATAACAAATACTGATTTTGCTTTAGTCTTCATTTTTCAAGTAAACACTTATTTTTTTCTTTTTTTTTTTCAAGGCAGAAGTTCATGATGATCTTATAGAAAAAGAACAGATGGTTATACATTCTTTCCCTGTGAATCAGTACATTTTAATTTGGCACATGAATCAGTGAGCCTGACATCATGGTGCATTCTTGATGATATATTGGTATCATGCAGTGGATTGAAACATCCATATGAATCATACTTTAATTGTTATTTTAACCAGATAAAAAAGTAATTTTTTCCAGTTATTTTCTTTCCCACCCAACCCCAACATTGCTCTTTATAATTAATGAAAATAACACAATGATAATGCAAAAATCATGCCAGCATAATAATCAGTTGATGTAAATAAACTTGTTGGAGATTTATATTCACCGTGTGTTTTTTTCTAGTAGCAGGCATCTAGGTGGAAATTCTATATCCATCATCCAGGTTATGGATAAATAATTACTAAATGAAGAGTAGTGACAAACCAGACATACACACAGTATAAATAATAGATCTTATATACCCAAAGGATTATAAATCATTCTGCTATAAAGACACATGCACACATATGTTTATTGTGGCATTATTCACAATAGCAAAGTCTTGAAACCAACCTAAATGTCTATCACTAACAGACTGGACTAAGAAAATGTGGCACATATACACCACGGAATACTATGCAGCCATAAAAAGGATGAGTTCATGTCTTTTGTAGGGACATGGATGAAGCTGGAAACCATCATTCTGAGCAAACTATCGCAAGAACAGAAAACCAAACACCACATGTTCTCACTCACAGGTGGGAATTGAACAATGAGATCACTTGGACACGGGATGGGGAACATCACACACTGGGGCCTGGCATATGGTGGGGGGAGGGGAGAGGGATAGCATTAGGAGATATACCTAATGTAAATGACAAGTTAATGGGTGCAGCACACCAACATGGCACATATATACATATGTTACAAACCTGCACGTTGTGCACATGTACCCTAGAACTTAAAGTATAATTAAAAAAAGGAATATTGAGTAAAAGCTAAAACAGATTACTACAAATATACATATAAAACTTATATAATTAGTACAGCATATACTTATAATTGGCCCAAAATTACCTTATATATTTTTCTGAAGATAAACATTTACCTTAGGACTCTTATTAAATCCATACAGTAGTGTTTATATAGAAGAAGGAATGGATGCTTAAATGAAGAATGAAGGGGAAACAATAATACAACAAAACTAATTGCACTGTTCACAACATGTCAGGATAATTGTTATGAATTAACGAAAAAGTATAACACAATATTGTACTTCTGAGTTTAAAAAATAAAAATTTTAGAAATAAAATATTTCACAGCTGAAAATCCAAAGGCTGAGGTAAGACTCTACCTTCCTTACCATAACTGCTTAGGAAGACTTAACTACCTAGCAGGCTGGAGAGAATTTCAGGGAATCTCAAGCCAGGATATGTAGGCAAAAGAGAAAACAGAGTAGTTGTGAGGCATTCAGGAGCTGGGGAGAGACAGAGAATAAAAGAGTCAGTGTCAGAGAACTGCATATTGGCTATCTATTTCTATAACAATGACTAGTCTTCTCTTGCTTGTCCTGTAAGTGCCACTCAAATGGACTTTGGCACAAGAAGAATGGTCCGCTTAAGGTACCTTTTCCTGTGTGGTGCCAAATGGTGGTACACATCTCTGAAGAACAGACTAAAGTGGTGGACTGAAATAATGCCATTCAAAACCCAATCTCTCTCTTTTTTTAATGAAATAATGAAAATAGCATGGAGGAGCAAAATAAGCAGAGTGATTATATAACAACATGTTCTATATAAATATGATAAAAAGCAGTGAAAGTTTATCCTTCAGTAGATATCTACTATTAATAGTACTGCTATTTTACTAGATATCTATTATTAATAGATACCTTTTGCATCTACAGAGGACCAGGAACAAAGATATTTCTTTGACTACCCCATAGCAGAAAGTCAATTTTCATCTTTTGCCATTGAGGAACAGGAACAGACCCTTCTACCTTGTATTCTACCACCTACAAGCTTAATCTATCCAAGTGATTTCATCTTCCTGAAGATTTCTGAAGAATAACATCCACTTACATAAAAAGTTAAAGAAAAAAATCTTCATTTTAGAGAACTCAACAATTTGATAGATCTACACAATTGAAAAATAGGAATAGATAATCCTATTGAGGTAGGTCAATGGAAAATAAAGAAAATATAGGCTGGGTGCGGTGGCTCACCCCTGTAATCCCACCACTTTGGGAGGCCGAGGCCGGTGGATCACGAGGTCAGGAGATCGAGACCATCCTGGCTAACACGGTGAAACCCCGTCTCTACTAAAAATACCAAAAAAAAAAAAAAAAAAAAAAAAAAAAAAAAAAAAGCCAGGCATGTGGCAGGCGTCTGTAGTACCAGCTACTTGGGAGGCCAAGGCAGGAGAATGGCGTGAACCCAGGAGGCGGAGCTTGCAGTGAGCCGAGATCGCGCCACTCCACTCCAGCCTGGGTGACACAGCGAGACTCCATCTCAAAAAAAAAAAAAAAAAAAAAAAAAAAAGAAAAAACAATAATTATACAAGTAATGAAAAATTTTAAGAAAAAAAACAACAAAAGTTATTTATAGAATTCAAAAACATGATTTGCAAATTAAAACATACAACTTTTTTTATTTTTTACTTTTTGAGACAGAGTCTCGCTCTGTTGCCTAGGCTGGAGCGCCGAGGCGAGATCCGGACCCGCTGCAAGCTCCGCCTCCCGGGTTCACGCCATTCTCCTGCGTCAGCCTCCCGAGTAGCTGGTACTACAGACGCCCGCCACCACGTCAGGCTAGTTTTTTTTGTTTTTGCATTTTTTAGTAGAGACGGGGTTTCACTGTCTTAGCCAGGATGGTCTCCATCTCCTGACTTCGTGATCCACCCGCCTCGGCCTCCCAAAGTGGTGGGATTATAGGCGTGAGCCACCGCGCCGGCCACAACTGACATTTTTTGAAGATATATCATTGCCAATAACCAAGTTATCATTGCCAATAACCAATAACACATTCATTTGGGAAAATGTATCAACAAATATTAAAAAAAAATTCACACAAAATATGAACAATAATATGAGAGAAAGAGAGAAAGATTAACACCTTTTCACCCAGAACAGTGTAATTGAAAGGTATCAGTTGCAGGAAAGTTCCTAAAGAAATTTTTGAATCCCAATGATGCAGAATTAGTGGATTACTTGTTATAATAAAAAAAAAACAGACTAGTATTGAACCTTCCATCTGGAAATTAGGGAGATAGAAAATAAAAACAGTTTTACAAGGGCTTCAAAATAGAAGATCTGTGATTGAAGCATCTCATACCTAACAAGATATTATTATCATAGGAGATGAGGAAGAAAAAACACCCTGTTCTTTCTTATATGATTGTTCATGTTTAAATTTGTATTATTCAAAAAGAAAATTTGAAGATTTAATGTGGATATTGAGAAGCAGCAACAGACAGTGCAAAAATCAAAAACAATTATTTAAATTTCTTAAAAATAAGAATTAAAGCTGGAATTAATGATAAAGCAAATAAAATGATATTAATAATAAAAAAAACAAGTAACCAAAACAAAAGTTGATTCATGGAATGAAGAATACGTGATCAAAACTGACAATTCCTTTGCTGGTTATTTAATATTTATCTTTTAAATTGTATTATTTTGTCCCAAATGTATAGACAGGTGCTGTCAATCAAAGACGGGCTTTTTCTTACTTGCTTGATAGTAAATTATGAGCATATCGGCTTCCCTTACGCCACACCTATCTGTGGGTCAACACAATAAAAGCCAGATAGAAAAATCTCCTACCTCTTGAGCAGCTGACACGTCATATGTGAGGGACGGAGAACAATGAATTTTCCCCATTTATATACAGTAGACAGACAGTCATACTCCTGGCCTCTGGTTGAAGCTTGTGTGGGTTGTTCAAATCAAAGTTTAGTTCTCAGAGGCTTTCGTAGGTTTGATTTTGGTCCCACATATGTATGGTTTGGGAATTAGGCTGTGACACATGGGTACATTTGCAAAACAAAGGATCCCCTTCCCTGACTTCTCTACTTCTGGATTTCCTGCTCACACTCCAGTCTGCCTGGGCTTCTTTCAACGTTTTTATTTGTTTGTTTTTCTGGCCATGAACAGGGCAGTGAGTCTACCATGTTCTACCAACTGACATCACTGTGATTAGAGCCCAAGACTGAAGTCCAACTACAGCTAGGAAAGAACAAAATCCAAACCAGAAAACAGAAAAGGCCACCTGGTGAGAGTTGCTTCTCAAAGTTTCACTCTCTTCCACAATTCACCTTCTTTAATTTTCAGATTTTTCAGATAGCTTTTAATAAACATTCATTTAGCCAAATTTTAGTTGTGATCAGTGGAAGAGATGTGCTCCAAGGGCTTACACTGCTGTAGTGAAACCTGAACCCCTCCTATCTACTAAGCTTTAAATTGATATGACTTTAAGTTTCTGTTATTGAGTTTTTATCTTCAGAAACACTAACTGGTACTTTCTAAAATCTTCAGTGACACTTTCTGTAATTTCTTTCAGAAATGTTCAAAATTTTCCTTTATTTTACATGCAGTTACTATGGTTTTATTTTTTTAAATAATATACATTCATTCATTTCAGTATTTGAAGTGTTCACATATATATTTCTCCTGACTGGCATTTCAGTTTCTACACAGGCATTATTCCTTGTTTTCTAGTGTACCATATATCATTGAGCCTGTGTTAGTCATTTCAAAATCTATTTGTAGAGAGTTTGCCAAACCACCTCTGCTGTACTCGCAAAGGTGTTTGCAGTCTAGAACTGCTTTAAAACAATGTGATGGCTTGAGCTTCCTTGAGTTTTTGAGAACATACAAACACAGGCTGTAAATCTGCATGATAACTGTTTTAATTCTGGTTCTTGCTTCCATTGAGGTGTATAATTTTGGATTTCTCCCTCGTCGTATGATGAGTTGAATCCTCAGCATGGACTCTGGAATTTGATTTACATCCCGTTCATCTTAGGCGCTCATCAGAACCAGAGTTCCAACTTGCTGAGATTTACAAATGCCTCTTAGAAAAAAAACGAAAAGGAGAAGAGTTTCAGTGTTCAGTTGGGTTCCATTTCCTTTTTAGTTGACTTTAGTATAGTTTGATCTCAGTATTTATTTTAGTCTTTTGGTGCTAAGATATTTTAATAGTTTATCCAGCATGTTTAATTTTTTTCATTACTAAAATTGTTCTAATAATTGTGACACCCATTAGCAGACATAAGAAGCCTATGTAGCTTTAAACTTAGATTTTTAACCTTTCTGGGATTTATTCTTTCTATTTTATGATGTCTGTTTATGATACTTTTTCTAAAATGAATAGCCAGTTATCTCAATATTATTCTCTTTTGTTTTTCCATTTTTTTTTTTACACAACATATGCCTATGTATACAAAAGTCTTTTTCTGAACTTCTACTCTGTTAAATTGCTATATTTTAGATTTCTATATCAGGACTGTTATCTTTAAATTACTACCACTTTATAGTATTTTAATATGTATTTAGTCAAGATCCTCTCCTAATTTTTATCTGTTAAATTTTACTTGGCTTTAATTCTTCTTAATAAATTTTAGAAGTAAGTTTTAGAGTTTCCTAAATATAGAGTTGAATTTAAATTAGGACTTTTAGATTTAGAGAGACATACTATCTTTGCAATATCGAGTGTTCCATATATAAATATATCAGCATTATCTAGCTTTATTTTAGTTTTTACATGGTTGTTGTTCCATCACTTTAAGGTTATTAAAAGTAATAAATGCTATCAGCAATTTCGTTCATGTCTTTGGGGAAATGTATTTATGAATATAAATTTTTCACATGTATAAATAGACATGGACTTGCTGAATTACTTGTTACATACAAAACTTTAGCAGATACTACCAAACTGTTTTCCAAAGAGGTTAAATAAATGTACACCACATCAGTATATTTTAAGTTTCAATTGTGTCACATTTCACTGACACTGGTATTGTCTGCCTTTTCCATTGTAGCTGTTCTGGTGGGTGTGTAGTTGTTTGTATTTTCATTTGTATTTCTATGTTGACTAATAATGTTGAGCACCTTTTCACATGCCTACTTACCATTTGAGTATCATTTTGTGTGAAATGTCTGGTAAAGATTTTTATCAATTGGGGTAAGGAGGTTACATCTTTTCTTTACCAACTTTTATGCATTTTGGGAAAAAAGTCAGACGTGTATATCTTACTCTTTGGAAATTTTTCACGCCATTTATACTGTCACTTCTAAAAATAAAATTTATTACTATATCTAATTTTCATTTTACTTTTACTAAAAGAGATTTTGGTGTAATGTTTAAGAATGTTTTACCTACCTCAAGATAATTATTACCCTCTTGTTTCTTCTAGAAGCATTAATTAATTTACCTATCACATATGTATAATCCATTAGAAGTTTATTATTTTCCATATAAATAACCAATTTACCTGGCACCATTTATCGAATAGATGCTAGGTTTCTACAGTCCTAAATCAGATGCAGGTATATGTGTGTGTGTTTCTTTCTTTGCTTTCTATTATGTTCCATCGATATGCCTTGTGCCTTGTTTTCTCTTGATAAGTTTTATATTGATAATTTTTACAATCTAAACACTCATGTTTCCCAGAAACTTTAGTGAGAGTGTACTGAATTTATCAAGGGCTATGGTCTAAGTATGTCCGCCAAAATTCATGTGATGGAAACTCCATTCCCAATGCAACAGTCTTGGAAGTCAGGGCCTTTGAAAATTATTTAGATCGTAAGGTCCCAACCCCCATGGGTGGATTAATGCCATGATAAAAGGGCTTGATGGAGAAAGTTTGGTCCTTTTGAACCCCTTCTGTCTCCTCTACCATGTGAGGACACAGCATTCTTTCCTTTCAGAGGATACAGCAATAAGGTGTCATCTTGGAAGCAATTAATAGCCCTCTCCAGACAACCAACCTGCTGACGCCTTGATCTTGGATTTTCTACCCTGCAGAACAGTGAGAACATAAATTTCTGTTGTTTATAAGTTACTGTTTCCAGTATTTTGTTATAGCAGTACAAATGGACTATGACATCACTCAATTTGAGAAAATAAACATTTTTTATGATATTGAGACTATCCATGAAAAGGCATCACTTTATCACTTTAAATTTATTTAAGTATCTAATTGTACTAAATATTATTTTATAGGTTTTAGTGTAAATGTTTTGAAGATGTTTTGTTAGATTTATAATTAACTTTTTTATTTTATTTTATTTATTTATTTATTTTTTTAAGACAGAGTTTAACTCTGTTGCCCAAGTGGGAGTGCAGTGGTTCTCTTGCAGCTCACTGCAACCTCCACCTCCCAGGCTCAAGTGAGTCTCCTGCCTCAGCCTCCCGAGTAGCTGGGATTGCAGGCGCCCAACACCACACCTGGCTAGTTTTTGTATTTTCAGTAGAGACAGGGTTTCAGCATGTTGGCCAGGCTGGTCTCGAACTCCTGACCTCAAGTGATCCACCCACCTTGGCCTCCGAAAGTGCTTGTATTAGAGGTGTGAGCCACCACCATGCCTGGCCCAACATTTTTTTATGTGTGAGATAAATACTACCTTTTTTCTCTGTTTAGAGTTTTCCATTTGTTGCTTCTATATAGAACCATAATTTAGTTTTGCATTCAGTTGGATCATTTAATCTGTATCATCTATATCTATATCATCTATACTTATATCTATACTATTCTCTTTTTCAAATACCATTCTGTTCATTATCTATCTATATCTGTCTCCTCATTCATTCATTCAATTCTTTATTTTGGCTTTTTGCACTAAAACCTCTACTAAAGTGCTGAATAGAAATGATTTCAGGCATCATCTTCCTATTTCTTATCTCTGGAGGACACATTTCAATACTTCATCATTAATGATGATGTTCATTAAAGACACAGCAAATACTTTTTTCACATGAGAAATCATGTATCAGAATGTTATAGTTATTCAGAATGTTCAGAATGTTATAGTTATTTGAAATGTCTTATCTTCTTAATACTAGTCAGGATATTTTCTTATCTTAGACATTGAAGGTTTTGAACATATAGAATACAGTTATTTAATATTGCCTGTTAATTATGAATCCATGTAAGCCTAGTTAGTTCAAAACTGTTGATTTTTCATCTCATTTTGGGTTGTGTCTCCGAATCTTCATAAACCTTGTAATTATTTTTCTTTTTTTCTTTTTTTTTTGAGACAGAGTTTTGCTCTTCTTGCCCAGGCTGGAGTGCAATGGGAGATCTTGGCTCACCGTAACCTCCGCCTCCTGGGTTCAAGCGATTCTCCTGCCTCAGCCTCCTGAGTAGCTGGGATTACAGGCATGAGCCACTACACCCGGCTAATTTTGTATTTTTAGTAGAGACAGGTTTCACCATATTGGTCAGGCTGGTCTCAAACTCCTGACCTCAGGTGATCCGCCCGCCTCAGCCTCCCAAAGTGCTGGGATTACAAGCGTGAGCCACTGTGCCTGGCCTACCTTGTAATTTTTTACTGGATGTCAGACATTGTTAATTTTACCTTATTTAATGGAAAGTGTATGCGTGTGTGTGTGTGTGTGTGTGTGTGTGTGTATGTGTGTATTTTTCAGCCTTGTTCTGAGATCCAGTTATTTGGAAACACTTTATTCCTTCAAGACTTGCTTTTGAGATCTGTTAGATAAGACAATCACAGTGTTCAGTGTGTTCAATCCAGGAATACTTTCATTCTCCGCAATTTAGGCAAGATCTTCTTAGCACTTTACAGAGTCCCTCTTGAATTATGAGATTTTCACTCTGGCTGATGGGAACAGGCACTATTTCCCAGCTCTAGCTGAGTGCTGGGCACAGTTTCCTCTAAGTATTTTGTATAGTTTCTGCCCCAGCTTAGGTTAGTTTCCTCACACACATAGTGAGTGGTACCCTGAGGAATACTCCTGGGGAATCTTTGGAATGTCTTTGGAGTTCCCTCTGTATGGATCTCTCTCCTCCCTGATACTGCATCTCCTTAGTTTCCCAGGACTCTTAGCTCCATCCTAAACTCAGAGAACCCCGTATGCCCCACCTGAAATCCTCTTCATACAATACAGATTGGAACTCCTCTTCATGCAGTAAGCCTGTTAATCTTAGGGCTCACTTCATTTCTTTTTCCTTTTCTTCAGCGACCCTGTCATTCATGTGCTGATGTTCATTCTTGAAAATTGTTATTTTGTAAATATTGTCTAGTTTTTTTGGGTTGTTACAGGTACAGTATTAAATCTGGTCTCTGTTACTCTGTCTTGGTCAAAGGTTTGATTCTTCGTCTCTTATTATCTTTTGTTATTTTCATTTATAGCTTATTTCAACCATTGCAGTGAATGATTGCATGCAGGGATCTAATTCTTTTGAAGCTGTGTCTACGCCACCATATTATGTTTGGGTAAATGCTTCAACTTCACTTGAAAGTTGTGCATTCTGTCACAACTGGGTAAATTGATATTTAAATATTGGTTGGTTCAAGTTTATTAAACATTTTTAGCTTTGCCATATCCTACTAATTTTTGTTGATTTTTCTATTTGCTATTGAAAAGAGGTATGTTAAAGTATGTCACCATGATTGTCAATTTTCTATTTCATCTTTATTCCTTCAGTTTTTAAATTCTCATTAACCTATGCTATTAGGTGTACATTTAAGATATATAATTGTAGTATCTTCCTGATGGAAAACCCCTTAAACTTTATGAAATATACCTTTTACCTTTAATAAAGCATATTGCCTAGATATCTACTTTTTCTAATGTTAATGTTAGAAAAGTACATTAGCTTGCTTTTGGCTATTTTTGCATGGTTTTTGGGTTTTACTCTCATTATGGATAGATGACATGGGCGTTTCTGCAACAGAACTGGAAGTCAGAAGTGAACACAAGTGACATGTGCCCTCTAGTGGACAGAAGACGGTAAAACCCAAACCAAACCAAATCCAAACCAAACCAAACCAAACCAAACCAAACCAAACGAAACCAAACCAAACCAAACCAAACCAAACCAAAACTACAGTTTGCCCTCCATAACTGTGAGTTCCTCATCTGGGGATTCAACTAACTGTGAATCAAAAATATTTTTAAAAGTAAAAAATAAAAAAATGCAATAATAAAAATAATGCAAATAAAAAAATACAGAATAACAACTATTTACATAGTATTTACGTTGTCTTCGGTTTTTGCTTTGAAGACAGGTTCTCACTCTGCAGCCCAAGTTGGAGTGCAGTGTTGCAGTCACGGCTCACTGTATCCTCCATCTCCCAGGCTCAAGCGATCCTCCCACCTTAGCCTACTGAGTAGCTGAGATTACAGACAGAAAACACTGTGCCTGGCTATTTTTGTTTTTTAATTTTTGTAGAGATGAGATCTTGCTATGTTGCTTAGACCGTTCTTGAACTCCTGGGCTCAAACGATCCTCCTGCCTTCAGCCTCACAAAGTTCTGGGATTATAGGCATAAGCCACTGCACCCGGCCTGTATTAATTATAAGTAATCTAGAGATGATTTAAACTATATGTGAGGATGTGCATAGATTATGTGCAAATATTACACCATTTTATATAAGGGAATTGAACATGCAGGGGGTCTTGGAACCAGTCCCACTCATGGATACCAAGGGAAAAGGATTACTATATTTAAATAAAAGGTTATGTGAATAGTAATTAAGCCCACACCTAATTATTTTCTCACCAAATTGCAATTTGCATTCAGAGACTGATTTGTCATATGTGTATGTCTCCCAGAAGAGATGTTATAGTAATTAAATGGGATAATTATAAACCCAAATTCTCTAGGCCTTTTAGGTTTTTGATACTGTCACATTAACAGTCACTCACATTTTACTTTTCTTATTTCCTTTTCCCTATTCTCCTCTATAATTAACTTGTTTGAAAGTTTTTTATGAAACCCCAGAGGCTCTTCCTGTGCATTCACAAACAAGTCTGATCCTGCTATGAGTGTCACCATGCCATTTCTAGAGTAACTGTCCACCATTTCTCACCAAGATTCGTGACTTTTGCCAATAACCAGACACCATAACTGATTTATCAGATTTTATCAGACTTCACAGTGACATCAGAACTTCAATAAGTGAAAATAATGCATATCTCCATATTACATGCCATATATTGTCTCTAAATAAACGGTAATTGAACCTGTACCTAACATAACACTTATGCTTCTGATTACAGTCTCTCTCTACTGGGATCCATCAGTAGGCTCAGCCAGAGACCAGCTTCTTGTTTCTATGGCTTGTAATCTTTGTCTTCTCCCCCAAACCAATCATCTAGGTACTAAACTTTCTCTTTATCTCAAAGCAAAAGTATACATGAAATATACCTCTCTTTGAAATAACTTATGATCTTACCAGGTATATTTAAGTTGGTCTGGGCAAAGAGAAGGATTCCTACAATACCATCTATGTAAAGTATCTACCACAATGTGTGAACAAAATAATGCTAATTGCATCTGTATTAATTTTGTAGGACTGCTGTTGGCAAATGATTACAAACATGGTGGCTGAAAATAGCAGAAATTTATTTTCTCACAGTTCTAAGGCCAGAAGTTCAAAATGAAGGTGTCAGCACTCCCTAAGAAGGCTCTAGAGGAAAACCCTCTTCCAGCTTCTGGTGGTTCCAGGCTTTGCTTGATTTGTGGCTGCTTAACTCCAGTCTAACTTGATCTTCCCATGACCTTCTCTTTTCCTCGTGTGAATCACCTCTGTATGTCTCCTATAAAGACATTTGTCATTGTATTTAGGGCTCATCTCAATATTTCATGATGATCTCATCTTGAGACCCTTAACTTAATTATGTCTGCAAAGACCTTTTTTTCAAATAAAGCTACATTCACAGGTTCTGGTCATTAGGTCTTGGACATAAACATATCTTTTTGGAGGCCATGATTCAACTCACTATCCCATTCATTCTCTCTCTCTCTCTCTCTCTCTCTCTCTCAGTCATCTATCATATCATCATCTACCTATCTAATATCTGTTCATTTCTCTCTATCTCTCTCCTCCCTGCCTATCCTTTCCGCTAGCAATTGTCATCATATGCTAAAATGTTAAATGTATTTACCTCTGGTTGCTGGAATTGTGAGTGATTTCTTCTCCAGTTTCTATATAGTGCTGTCTCCACTTTGTAAAACAAATATGCACTACGTTCACAATAAACAAAAGAAATTCAATAAATACAAAGTACCATAATCTTTTAAGCAGTAAGATATATCTTCAAAAGCTTCAATATAAACAGTATTAGCTGTTTAACCCAGAAAAGTTTCGCAAGTTTTGCTTGTTTGTGATAGCAAATACAAAAGCGAATAGTTGAGGGTTTGTGGTCTCACTCTAATGATCCGCAGGCAAAGTGTTTCTTTATTTATTCTCTCAATAAAGAAAGCAAAGCATCTGGTCATAATTTCAGCTTCAGATGACTAAATATTAATTATTTTGCTCATCCCAAACAGATACTACTCATTTTATTTTCTTAATTAAATACTATAATTATTAGATTTTAGAGAAAAGATGTCTAAAGAAAATAATCATAATTTATGATTTTTTAAAAAATCTATAGTATTGGACAATGGTAGAATATTTATGCATTTTCTTAGCTGGAGATAATGTTCACTGGAGCTCTCTTTTGATCTAGCCACAATGTATTTTTTTTAATACTGTCTGAGTATAGATATAAGTAAGGTTAATATTACTATAGGGACTTTAGTAAGCTATTGAAATACCATTTGTTTAAAACTTAAATATGTACACCTACAGTTTAAAAACAAACAAAAAGCTGAAATTTGATTCAAAAGTAAATTTATTCAATAGAACTATCAATTGTGACTGGATATTAGAAACAAACAATTTTCTGCTGGCATTTGACCAGCCCATTCTTCTTTTATGTCTTCCACGCATTCAGCTTGAAAGATTCAAGAGCTGTGTTTTCACTAAATAATTCTCCTTTGAGACATATTTGATTGGAGAAGGACCAGACAATCACATTAAGCCATTTTGTAACTATCTTTGGCAAGTGTTCAGATTCATGGTACAAGGATGATAGTCAGTGTTTACTGTTCACTTACAGTAATATGAAAATTTGAAAGCTATAGGGTCACAATGTTCTGCCCTGTAAATAGAAAAAAATATAATATCTATGAGTTGGAGAACATTTCAGTCACTTTCAATATATATTAATATTTAATTTGATGCCTGCCATTTAGTCTTTCATGTAACCTGGCTGCCACTGTTATCTTTTGTACTGTGTTTGCAGTTTAGATTATTTTTACCATGTATATGCATTAGTTTTGCAAAATACATATGTAATATTGTTAAATAAATTTTTTAATAAAACATATTTTTATCTTCATTTGATTCTCTTTTCATGATTTACTTTGGTTTGTTAATTTGCTATCTTTTAAAATATTTTAAATATTTATGCCTAAAAGTTCACTCACAATTCCAGCAATCAGAGGTAAATATTTAAATATTTACTAAGAACCAAGTACTATAGGTTGGTGCAAAATAATTGAGGTTTTTGCCGTTACTTTTAAAACCTCAATTACTAGTATTTTAGGCCTGCAGAGTCCCACTGTGAACAACTAAGCTCCTTGGTCTAGCGAAGTTTGTTTTCTAGAGAAAAACAAAGACAACATAATTTTGAAAATTGACATCATACTGAGTGCTAGGGAGAAAATAAATCAGAGTCAGGTGGATGCCTCTCAAAGTAACAAGCGAGCAGACGCTTAGTGAGAAAATGAGCCACGTGTATATTATTGAACCTCATGGGGCAAGATAAATCATGTAGGTTTTACTCTAAGTGAGAAAGTGGACCAGTGCAAAAGTAAGCAATATAGTCTGAAATATATTATAAAGCCATCATGCTTTACATACTGAGGGACAGTAGACTATAGAAGGCAAAAGTAGAAGTAGCAAGGTTGAGAGACCTGTCAAGAGATTCTTGCAGAAGTCCAGATGAGAAAAGGTGGCTTGAACTGTCAGGGTAGAAGTGGAATAGTGCAAGTTGCTTGTTTTTAGTATTTATCTTGAAAATAATTTTTAAATTTAGTATGCAGTGTTTTATAGACTAAATGTGCCCATTCCAAATTCATATGCTGAAATCTAATCCCCTGTGTGAGGGTATTTGGAGGCAGGTCATTTTGAAGGTCATTAGGTCATGTGGGCCATCCATTCATGAATGAAATAGTTCTCTTATGAAAGAGGCCCCAAAGAGATCCTTTCCTCTCTGCCTCGTGAAGACAGAATAAAAACATGACCATCTATGAACCAGGAAGCAGGCTCTCACCAGATGTTAAATCTGCTGGTACTTTGATCTTGGACTTCCCCAACCACAGAAGTATGAAAAATAAATTTCTGTTATTTATAAGCTATTCAGCCTATGGAGTTTGTTATAGCAGCCCAGATAGACTAAGACACGGTGTGAAAGAAATAGAGGAGTCAGAGTTGACATCGGAGTTGATGTTGAAGGTGGAGTAGATTTCAAGATGAGGAAACATATGAGGAACATATAAATATCTTACTTTCTGGTGTTGTCATATATTTGTGACTTACAAGTACCACAATCAGACCTCTTTCACATTGCAGGATTAGATTCTTATATAATTTAGCATGTATTGATATAGCAATTTAAATAGATGCACCAGAAGACCATTGCTCCATTCTTGAAGCTAGGTGCTCAAGAGTCCCATTTGTACTTTGTAATTCACATTTTCCCAGTCCCACTTTATGTGTTTACTCACTGCCTTATATTATTTTTGTGTGATTTCCTTATCAATAATATCTATCTCTATCTTCTATTAATGTATAAAGGTTAGAGCATATTATTGGAGTCAGTTCATATTGCTTAAATAAATTAATATATTTTCAATTAAATTCCTGATACATTAATATTATTTTAAAATTTCCATTTGTTTGGACAGATTATCATTTAGTTTTTGCTATTTTTTTCTCAGTATAACATGAAAACTTGTTATGTGTTTGCCTTTTAATATTTAATGAGTGTAATTGAGTTTTGTAATTGATATGTATGTTCTTGTAAATGAAATATATACTCATCTGTCTATTATTTGATTTTCTTTAGATATTTTCCAAGTTTACTATATTTGTTACTTTATCCAAGGAATATTTTATTAATGTGTGTATATAGTAGGTATATATATTTATGGGTTACATGAGATATTTTGATACAGGCATGCAATGCATGATAATCACATTAGGGTAAATGGGATATCTATTCCCCTCAAATATTTAACCTTTGTGTTATAAACAATCTTGTTATACTCTTTTAGTTATTTTTAAATGTAAAATTAAATTATTTTTTGACCATAATCACCCTATTGTGCTAGGAAATACTGAGTATTATTCATTCTTTCTAACTATTTTTTGTACTCATTATCCATACCCACTTTCCTCCACACCCAACCACTACACTTTCCAGCCATTGGTAATCATACTTCTACTCTCTATATCCATTACTTCTATTATTTTAATTTTAGCTCCCACAAATAATTGAAAACATGTTATGTTTGTCTTTTTGTACCTGGCTTATTTCACTTAATATGATTGCCTCAAGTATCACCCATCTCTTGTTGCAAATGACAGGATCCCATTCTTTCTTGTGGCTGAACAAGTACTCCATTGTGTATATGTACCACATTTTCTTTATTCACTCATCCATTGATGAACACTTAAGTTGCTTACAAATCTTGCCTATTGTGAATAGTGCTGCAGTAAACATGGGAGTACAGATCTCTCTTCGATATACTGGTTTCCTTTTTTTTGGGTATATACCTAGTAGTGAGATTGCTGAATTGTATGGTAGCTCTATTTTTAGGTTTTTGAGGAATGTCCTAACTGTTTTCCTTAGTGGTTGTACTAATTTGCATTCCCAAGAACAGTACACAAGGGTTCTCTTTTCTCTACATCCTCACCAGCATTTGTTACTGCCTGACATTTGGATAAAAGCCATTTTGACTGGAGTGAGATGATATCTCATTGTAGATTCGATTTGCATTTCTCTAATGATCAATAATGTTGAGCAGCTTCTTAAATAAAAAGAGAAAATTGTTTCAACTAATGTAACTTTTATTATGAAAAAATTTCAAACAGATACAAATGAAGAGAATGGTATAATCACCAGCTCACCTCTCCCAGGTACCAATGATCTAGATTAAACAGCTATCCACATTTGCCTTTCAGATTTCATCTCCCCTATCCTCTCTTTTTGTTGTTGTTGGAATATTTAAAACCACATCCCAGGTATCACTTTATCTCATCTGAAAACACTTCAGTATAAAACTCTAGGCCAGCCGCCATGGCTCACGCCACAACTTTGGGATATCAATGTGGTGGATCACTTGAGGTCAGGAGTTCAAGACCAGCCTGACCAACGTGTTGAAGCCCCGTCTCTACAAAAAATTAGCTGGGCATGGTGGTGGGCACCTGTAATCCCAGTTACTCAGGAGGCTGAGGCAGGAGAATCTCTTGAACCTGGGAGGTGGAGGTTGTGGTGAGCCGAGACCATGCCACTGCACTCTAGCTTGGGCAAAAAAGCGAGACTTCATCTCAAAACAAACAAACAAACAAACACAAACAAACAAACACCTCTGAGAGATATGACTTAAAAGGAATAACCATAATACTGTTATCACTTTCAGTACGTTTAAAATAATTTCTCAGTACTATCTAGCATTCAGTTCATGTTCAGTTTTCTTCATTTGCCTCGAAAGTGTCTTTTTACTTTTGGTCCATTTGAATCAAGATCAAAACAAAGTTTTCAATTGATTGGTATGTCTTTAAAGTCTTCTTGAAGGTGTAACATAAATATAACTTTTAAAATGTATATTACTTAAAATTATACTCTGCCTATTTTAAAAAATCTCTCTGTTGAGATATAATTCACATACTGTTGCAGGCTGAAAAATGATCCTTCTTCTCCCCAAGATATCAGAACCAAATTCCTGAGACAAGTACAAAAAGGCAAGAAATCAACCAGTAAAAGATGAAGCTTGAAGATGTTACCAAGTGTCTAATCTAGATTGAATCAAAGTCTTTTGCAACCATTGCTTAAAAATACTTTTTCTTCTCATTGCATATCACATTTATTGCAAGTAGACAATATGTTATTTTGAAAATCCATCTTCTCTGAGCCAAAAGATTTCGAGATTGATTATCTTTACTTAATGGTCTGTTAAAATATAGATTATTTAGTGTCTGATCTTCATGACATTAAAATATTCTTAAAGTTTTTATAACAATAAATAGTATTTTTGTTCTGTAATTTTAAAACTATGCTTGAATGTACTAATTTAGTTTTAAAGATTTTTAAAGTTTATTTTAGCTTAGGAAAGTCATTTAAATATCTCCACCTTTGTTTTAGTATCCTTTCTTTGGACCACTCTGATGAACTTTAGAGCCCCTTGATCATTGGTTGTTTTTAAATGCGTAAGTCTCAGATGTCTCTGTTGCAACAACAACAACAAAATGGAAAATTATGCCAGAAGACAGTTATTGGCAAACTACTACATGACTTTATGGTTTAAAACTGATAAATGGATACATGAGAACATTGAATAAGAATAATACCTATAACTAATAAGAAACTTGATTATAAGGCCCTGGAGGTGTTACTAAAATGAAAATCTTTTAAATTCTTAACTAAGTTGCTATGGTAGCTTCTTTTAGTCGTAGTGTATTTGGTTTAACCATTTTAACATCTCTACTCAGCAGTTTTAATCAATATTTTAGTTATATATGTAAACACAAATTTCTGCAAAATGTGGATAGATTTTTATTTTTTTGTCAAGAGTACATAAAAATTTTTTATAAATATGAGTTTATAAAATGCAGGTAGGATATACTTATAACTAGCTGTTAGGAAATAGCATATAGAAAAGATGGAGGAATATAAGTTTTAAACTAAAACTGTGATTAATTGAATATCTAGCAGGCAAAACCAGTCTTGATTATGCTATCATGTAATTTTACTTCTCAACTTGCCTATAAATTGGAACTCTAAATAATGTAGTGCAAAATGAAAACTGAAAATAATAATTCCCAAATTATTTAGAACAGTAATTTTGTCTTCATTCTCTGCATTGCTTATATGGTTTTGTTTCTAAATCCACTCTGAAGCTAAGAGTTAGCCTGTTGAAATTCCTTGTGACAATGAATCATTCTCAATTGATAGCAAAGAGATAATTTTGGAACATTTGTGTTTAGCACATGCATTAAAGACAAAAATCATAATGAGTGATAGCCAAAAATGAGAACCAAGAAATAACTTTTTTCCTTTTCTGCTTACCTTACTTTATTTCCCTACGTGCTATACATTTTATACATATTTTAATTGTTTGCCACTAAAATATAACTTCCCTGGAGACTGGGTATTTGCTGTGTTCCCTTTTTTATTCCAAGTGACAAAACAGTGCCTAGAATATGATTTTTAAAATCTCACATATCTGAAATACTAGGTGTCAAGTTGTGAGTTTAAAATAATATTTCCTCCCCAAACAATTAAATCATTTCCCATAAATGTGGATTCACACTTTTGTCCAGCATTTTAAAACTGATATTTCTAAATTCTGTATAAACTTGGCTTGAGAAAAACGAAAATGTCCAGCACTTTAAAACTGATTTTTCTAAATTCTGTATAAACTTGACTTGAGGAAAAGATGAAAGAGTTACGTATTGGGAGACAACCTGCTTAGTGTTTCTTAAACCAAGTTCCAATAGCTTCCTCTATCCCCTCATATTTTTTTACTTCCATCTCAAAATCTATCCTATTTTATACCTGCCAACATTGAAGCTAGGGTGCCTTTTTGGTTCTGGCTGACACACCTTCTCCTTCCTACAGTGTTTTTTTTTTTTTTTTTTTTTTTTTTCTCTCTCTGTCTCTTCTGTATTCCCACGTGTCTCTTAATCTGTTTGCTCCATTCACAAGTTTCTGATCTCATTTCTATTTCACAGAAATAGAAGTGGTTCTTCCATCAATGGCAAACTCCAGGTCATATAATCATTACCTATTACTTGTTTGTTTTAACCCATCCTTTAACTTGGGAATCCAAAAAACATAACAGTGTTCACTTTGGAATCACATAGACTAAAACTGAAGCGATACAGTGAAGATTAGAATATCTATCCCCTGTGCAAGAATGACAAATTTGTAAAACATTTTCTATTTTTCAAATAATCATATAAAGAGATGTTAAACACCATACATCATTAAAGAATTGCAGATTAAAGCAATGAGATATCACTGCACACTCATTAGAATAACTAACAACCAAAACACTAACAGCACTAAATATTGGCAAACTTGTGGAACAATAGACGCTCTCTTTAGTTGCTGGTGGGAATCTAAATGGTACAGCACCTTTGGAAGACACTTTGACAATTTCTTATAACACTAAACATACTCTTACCACACGATCCAGCAATGGTACGCTTTGATATTTGCCCAACTGGATTGAAAATTACATCCACAAAAAAATCAGCACACATATGTTGATGGAAGTTTTATTCATAATTGTCAAAATTTGGATGCAAGCAAGATGCTCTTTAATAGGTGAATGGATACATAAACTCTGGTGTATTCTATAATGGAATATATTCAGTACTAAAAAGAAATGAGCAACCAAGCCATAAAAAGATATAAACAAAACTTAAATGCATATTACTATGTGAAAGAAGCCAATCTGGAAAAGCTACATACTGCATAATTACATCAATATGACATTCTAAAAAAGACAAAAGTATAGAGACCAAAAGGATCAGTGGTTGCCTGGGGAGGGAGCAGGGAGGAATGAATAGGTGGAGCCCAGTGGACTTTAAAGGTAGTGAAACTCTTCTGTATGATACTATAATTGTGGATACCTGTCATTATATATTTCTCAATATCCATGAAATACACAACAAGAGTGCATCCTAATGTAAACTATGGAGTTTGAGTGATAATGCCGTGTCAGTGTTGGTTCAATGCTTGTAACTAATATATTACCCTGGTGTGAGGTATTGATGGCAGAGGAAGCTGTATGTGTCAGGGAGAGATATAGGAGAACTCTCTGTACTTTCCATTCAGTTTTGCTGTGAAGATAAAACTTTAAAAAATCTATTTTTTAGAAGAAAAGACAGAGAAGGTACTTTTCTCTATTGACATTTTGAACCAGACACAATTTGATGACAGGACTTTAATCATTGCTTTGTTTAAAAGAATCCTCTCTCCTTCTAACTTAAATCTATGATTAAAGTAGTTGAACTATTTTTTTTATTATACTTTAAGTTTTAAGGTACTTGCGAACAACGTGCAGGTTTGTTACATATGTATACATGTGCCATGTTGGTGTGCGAACTATGTTTCTTAAAGGAACAATTTGTGTGTTAATTATAACCAGACAGACAACGTGGACTGAACAAATGTGCAATTTCAAATCAACCTGTGCATGACATGGAAGATTTTTTTAGCTGTCACAAATAAACTATGCTAAAGTTTTAGGATACCACAACCTCTGCACCTAAAATGAGAAAGTCATTATAAGTGAGGAATATTAAAATGTTACAAATGATATCTAAACTACAAAAAATCATCGAAAAATTTTATCACACATTAACCATGATCTATGCCAAAAATGGTGATTCACAGACAAAATTCAGTTTACATATTTATTAATTTATGTATTTATTTATGATTTACACTGGATGTAGTATTTTTAACTGGATATGAAATTCTTTACAATGAAAGTATTCTGAAGCTCATCAATGATCTTCTCACTTCCTATTTTCTCCCTCCTTTCATCCTGCCTCACACATTAACAAATCACCTGGTACTTGAAAGCATCTGAATGACAACTATCCCCTGATCTAATCTTCCTTATAACAATTGCATTCTAAACTATTGAAAAGTTAATGTTTTAACAAATCATTGATAACCAAAATCAACTAAAAATAAAAGCAATGAAAACTTCTGTAAGCGACATCAGTAAAAGTGATAGAGTAGGAAACTCCAAAATCTTGTTACTCCACAAAATGAGTAAAGAAACTGGGAAAAACTTTCAGAATTGACTGTACCAGAACTCTTCAGATTCATAGAAGTTTCCAACAACGAGGTGAATGCTTAATCAAGGTGGAGAAAATAATCTGAATAAGAGAGTTTTATAATATATTATCTTACTCTGATCCAAAACTACTCTTGAGTTCAGAAGTAGTTTTGCAGACAACAACCCACTTCTACTATACTTTTCTAACGCCAAATAAAGCAAAACAGACTATATTCTTAAAGAATTGTAATTGTTTCTTTTGATCTGTCTGAGAACTCTTCAAAGGACCTGTATTTATCCCACTTGGAACTCTACTAGTGATGAAGCAGCTAGTGAGACAGTATTTGTCAAATATATGTAAAAGAAAAGGTATTAGCTACTGCTGCCTGTGGAAAGGAATAAAAGTTGAAGAAAAAATAGACAAACCAAAAGCCTGGAATGAAAGACTTGAGAATGAATGATTTGAGGTAAAATATATATTTTTCTCTATATATATTTATATATATAATATATGTGTGTATATACACACACACGTATTATTTATATACATATATACATATATTTATATATATGCATACATATATATAAATGATCTTCCATATATCCCAAGAATCTAAAAGGCCATGACATGCCAAGGGCTGGGTGCACGCTCAAAAAAACTTAAAAAGCCTTAAAAAAACTTAAAAATATCTCTCCTCTGTTAAACCTTCAGATTCTGCACAAGCAAGAAGAGAAGGCTAACACAAAATTATAGACTGCTTGTCTGAGAGTTGAAAGCATACCTCAACTCACCCACAGAACCCATATACAATGACTGGAAGATTTTGTGTGGTTTTGAGTATTTTAGAAAACCTCTGTTGAATCACTTGTTGATCACTAAGCTAATGGAACATAGATTTTAGTGGCTGCATACAACAAATAATACAAACTATAGAAACTAAGTTCAAAAAAGTCACCAATGGCCAGGCATGGTGGCTCACACCTGTAATCCCAGTATTTTGGGAGGCCGAGGCAGGCAGATCACTTGAGGTCAGGAGTTCTAGACCAACCTAGCCAACATAGTGAGACTCCGGCTCTACTGAAAATACAAAAATTAGCCAGGTGTGGTAACATGTGCCTGACTCAGGAGGCTTAGGCAAAAGAATTGCTTGACCTGGGAGGCTGAGGTTGCAGTGAGCTGAGATTGTGCCACTGCCCTCCAACCATTCAGCCTGGGGAATAGAGCAAGATTCCATCTCAAAAAAAGAAAAAAAGTCACCAATGAACAAGAACACAAGCAGCAGCAACCACAAACCCTGAAGAGGAAGAAGAATCTGATTTCCAAAGCTGCCAAATTATAATATTTAAAAGGTCCAGTTATTAAGACAAAATATGAGGTATAGAAATAAACAAAAATGTATTGTCTACACATAGGATAAAAAGAGTTTAAATGAACTACATTAAATCTGCTTAATAAGCTCAAGGAGCATGTACAAAGAACTAAATAAAACCATAAGAATGATGTTTAACCAAGTAGAATGCCAGTTTGTCTCTGTCCCCAGCCAAATCTCGTTTTGAGTTATACTCCCCATAATCCTCATGTGTTTTGGAGGGACGCAGTAGGAGGGAATTGGATCATGGGGGTGGTTTCCCCCTACTGTTCTTGTGATAGTGAGTTCTTACAAGATCTGATGGTTTTTTGTTTGGCATTTTCCCTGCAGGTACTCTTCTCTTCTGCCACCATGTGAAGAAGGATGTGTTTGCTTCTTCTGCCATGACTGTAAGTTTCGTGAGGACCCTCCAGTCATGCAGTACTGGATCAAGTAAACCTCTTTCCTTTATAAATTACCCAATCTCAGGCAGTTCTCTGTAGCAGTGTGAGAATGGACTAATACATAGAGAATTTTAATAAAGATTTTGTAAGTAGAAATTATAGAAAGAAACCTAATAAATGTAGAACCAAATGGAAATTGTAATTAAAAGTAAAATAACTAAAATGAAGAATTTAATCAAGGGATTCAACAACATATTTGAGGAAGTGAAAGTATGAATCAGTGAGCGTGGAAATAAGTTAATTGTGACCATCTGCCTGCGGAATAGAAACAAACAAAAATAGAAAAATAAACAGAGACTAAGAGATCTGTGGGACACCCCATCATGTGTACCAACATGCACATAATTGAAGTAGCACAGGAGGAGAGACAGAGAACAAATAAAGCAGAAAGAATATTTGAAGAAATAATGCCTGAAAACTTTCCTTGTGAAGACATGAATCTGAAAAGCTAAATGTATCTTTAATAGAATAAACACAAAACGATCTACACCAAGACACATTATAGTCAAACTGCTGAAAGTCAAAAACAAAGATAGAATCCAGGAAGAATTAAGAAGCAACTCTCCAAGGATAAGTAATCCTGGATAAAATTCACAGCTCATATCTCATCAAAAGCAATGAACACCAGAAGGTTGTGGGATGATATACCTACGAGGTTGAATCCCAGCACAGACCAATAAAGAGTTCCAAAATTGAATCAATAATGAAAAGCCTACCAACCAGAAATAGCCCAGGACCAGATGGATTCACAAATTCTACCAGATGTATAAGGAAGATCTGGTATCATTCCTACTGAAACTATTCCAAAAAATTGAGGAGGAAGGATTCGTTCCTAATTCATTTCATGAGTCCAGGATCATCCAGAATCCAAAACCTGGCAGAGACACAACAAAAAACAAAAACTTCAGGACAATATCCTTGATTAACATAGATGTAAAAATTCTCAACAAAATACCAGCAAATTAAATCCAGCAGCACATCAAAAAGCTAATCCACTACAACCAAGTATGTTTCATCCCTTGGATGCAAGGTTGGTTCAGCACACATGCAAATCAGTAAATGTTATTTACCACATAGACAGAACTAAAAACAAAAGCGCAAGATGATTTCAATAGATTCAGAAAAGGCTTTCAACAAAACTCAACATCCCTTCATGTTAAAAACCCTTAACAATCTAGGTATTAAAGAAATATACCTCAAAATAGTAAGAGCCATATATGAAGAACTCACAGCCGACATCATACTGGACAATAGAATAAATTTGGAAGGGCTCTCTCCTTCAACTTTTCAAAAGAGTTTGAGAATAATTGGTACTAATACTATTATAAAAAATGTTTGATAGAATACACCTATAAAGTCATCTGGATCTGAGCTTTTCATTGACAGAATTGTTTTAACTGATATAATCTTACTAGTTATTGGTCTATCTAGATTTTCTATTTCTTTTTCTATTTATTTATTTATTTGTTTATTTATTTATTTATTTATTTATTGTTGGAGTCTTGCTCTGTCACCCAGGCTGGAGCACAGTGGCATGATCTTGGCTCACTGCAACCTCCTCGTCCCTGGTTCAAGCAATTCCCCTGCCTCAGCCTCCCGAGTGGCTGGGATTACAGGTGCATACCACCATACCCGGCTAATATTTTTTTGGATTTTTAGTAGAGATGGGGTTTCACCATGTTGGCCAGACTGATCTCGAACTCCTGACCTCAGGCAATCCGCCCGCCTCAGCCTCCCAAAGTGTTAGGATTACAGGCATGAGCCACCGCGCCCAGCCATTAGATTTTCTATTTCATTGTGATTCAGTCTTTTCAGTTTTGTATGTTTCTAGGAATTTATCCATTTTTTCTAGGTTATCCAATTTCTTAGTGTATAATTGCTCATAGTAATCTCTTGTAACGCTTTGTATTTTGCAGTATCATAATGTCAATTTTATCACTTCTTATTTATTTGAGTAATCTTACCTTTTCATTAGTTTAACTAAAGATTCCTTATTTTTGTTTATCTTTTTAAGAAACCACTTTTAGTTTGGTTGATCTTTTCCATCATTATTCTGTCTTTATTTATTTCTGCTCATATCTCTGTTATTTTTCTCCTGCTAACCTTGGACTTACTTTATTCTTCTTTAACTAGTCCCTTGAGGTATAAAGTTAGATGTTTGAGATATGTATTTTTTCCTTCTTGTAGGCATTTATACCATTAACTTCCCTCTTAGAAATGCTTCCCATAAGCAGTATCCCATAAGTTTAGGTATGATGTTTTCATTTTCATTTATCTCAAGATATATTTCAATTGCTCCTTTGATATCTACTTAAGACCCATTGATCACTTTCCAGTATTGGGTGGGACGTGGTGGCTCTTATTCTGGGGGAGGCCCCAGCAGTGTAGTCTCCATGCAGCTCCATTAGCAGAGGTCAGCATCAATAAAGATTCCATGGGTCCTCAAGGGCCATGGCCATGATTGTCCATAGCAGTGATGAAGGTTTTTGGGATTTTTAATGGTCAGGGCTGCTATGGACATCCTGATGTCTTTTTTTTCCCCTCACAGAAGAAAATGTGGCACCAGGTCTGGCTCGTGGGCATCCTCATTGTGGTGGTGGCACTGTTGTCTAATGTACAAAATGCTACTGGAGTTCTTTACATAGCAGGTCACTGAGGCCTGCGATGGCACTCACTACATGACTAATACAGATAGGCTTTGTCCTTCTTTGCTCCCAGCCATCTCCAGATCTCCCTGATAAGCCAACCTCCCTAGCGATCCTTTCTGTGCAGCTATTCTCTCTCTCATTTTCTTCCCCACTGTGTTGTTGTAGGTCCTAATTGAACTTTGAGCTTAGTTTAGTTAATAGCTTTGTTCCAGTATTTTTATATTTTACTAATTTTTATCTAATTATTATATCCATTATTGAGAAAGAGATGTTGAAAACTCCGAATACTGTATTTTGCGTTAATTGATTTATCCTGTTATTGCTTCATATCAGTCTTTGCTTCATGTACTTTGAATCCCTGTTACTAGTACATCAAAGTATAATGTTATGTTTTCTTGATGAATTGATGCCTTTATCCTTGTAAAATGATCCATTTTCTCTCAAATTTTTTTTTTCCTAAAATTTACTTTGCCTGATGTCTATATAGCCACTGCAGACTTCTTTTTGCTGCATCCCTACTGAATGAATTCTAACTAGTATGGGATCCAGGCTCTCACTTGTGGTCTTTTGACAGTGCTTTACTACAAGGGAAACCCTTGAGACACCAAATAGAGATCCTTTCTATTTCTGTTCTGTGATGCATTGAGGCAATTTTCAGGGAGCAAAAAGAATATGCATGCTTTCAGAAAGACAAACCAAACACTGTCTAAACATTAGGACAATATATTTGAATCTGAGTCCTAAATTTTCTACTAAGAAAAATGAAATAACTTTGAATTAGTTAGACATGCAATTTTCATCAGATGCCAAGAAGTACATATATCCATCTTAAATTAAATACCCAGAAAGTTATTGCACACAGTCTGCTTCTTTCTTCTTTGCTTGGGCTAAACGGATTGTTATTTACATTAAAACTGAACCACTGTTTTCTCTAATTTCAACTCCCAAGTACCAACATTTAAAACAAAGTGTTGCTTTTCACTTTGTCAGCCATTCATTGAAATCTGCTTATTTATTTTCATTTTTATGAGAATTATGTCTCAAACAAACAGAAAACCAATGATTTTTAAAATAACTTAAAATGTATTCAAAGTTGACTATTTTACTCATCTATAAAAAGCTTAATAATATCCTCAGATTTGGCTTCATTAAGGGGACATTAAAATAAGCCTTTTGTCTGTGAAAAAATGCAGAAAGAGACCTCCAGGAACATATGAGTAAAGGGTACTTCGGCCTCCAGCAGTCTAGAATGGGGCCCCTCTGCCTGTCTGGAAGCTCATTCCAGTCTGGAAACCCAAAAATCTTCTGTGATCACCTACTAAGGGAACCTGAAACTACCAGGTCTTTCTGTGTGGCTCATAGGTTAGTCTAGATTCCAAGCAGTGTGAGTTTCATATATTCCAAGCTCTCTGAATTGTAGGAATGTGGCCCAATGTACTTGACTTGCTCTTATATAATCTTGCTGTTCCTTCTGTAAACCAGTAAGTATGGCTGGACTGAGCCATGTCCTCAATCTGATGTTTGTCATAAGAAAGCCTAGAGAGCTCAGTTTGGTTTCAAATGCACCCCAGACGACTGGATTCATCACCACTATGGCCGCTGCTCATATCCATGGCTGGATATACTTACAGAGCTTTTACTCTCTTTCTGTCATCAGAAACAGAGGACTATTTCACGTGACTTTTTGACTTCTAGGTGGAGAGCAACATGTCTGCTTAGCACAACTTCTTCTTTTGGAATCAAAACATTGTGTACATAAAATATTTGATATGTGTAACTTATTCCATTTTATCTCTAGTTAAGATTATTTTTAAAAACTCTATATACTGTTTCCATGTATCATTAAAACTCTTTGAGGAGTCAAGTATTGTCAATTTTTGTATGCTCAGGTCCTAGCAGCATGTTTATTATATAATTCATAAATATAACAGATTCATTAATTGATCTTGTGAGCATAAAAATATAAAGATAGGACTTTAATAATAAACTTAATAACATCTACCCAATAGTTCAAGAGTCACTAAGGGCTTTAAATTAGATTATTTAAAACTGTGTGCCTAATTAGATTACTTAAAAATTGCTGCCTATAGAAAACCTGAGAGGAGGTATTACCAACTCTAGCATCCAGAAAACAAATTCTGCCACTTACACCATATGTCACTTGTATGTTGGTCTCCAATATATCACAGCCTAGATCTTCATGTTTCATAAGGGTAAATGATTAAGAATATCCTCAGCCTCAATTTCAGCTCTAAATTGGAAATAATTGCAGCATCTATGTCATAGGATTAAAATTAGTATTAACCTACACTTACAGTGCTAGTCATATGGGAAAGATTCATAAATATTAGCTAATGAGAAATGGACAAATAAAATTGAAAAGCAAATATTAAACAGATATTATCATTAACTGTCTCCAGGAATAAATTCTAATTTAAAAGTGCATTTTAAAAAAGATCAGCTGTTACACTATTTTCAGTTCAGCTTGTATTATTAAAATCATATATAAGCACACCAACTTCCCAGCAATAAACAAAGTATAAACTTAGTAAATAATAGGTTTAAAGTGGGAGAAATAGATAATATAGTAGGACTGGGGCAGGATTTGTAGAACAACACAGGAGGTCCTAAGTGGTTAGTGGTCAGTAACAGGCACACTGTCATTTAAGCTCTTAAGAAGGAGGCTATATCACATTTATATTTCTATCATCTCTATCTCTATCATCTCTATATCTATCTCTATCATCTCTCTATTGATCTATCTGAGAACCTCTAAGTATAGAGATAATAGTGATGACTTGAAGCGTTATTTCTTGATTAAACATAAATGAATGTCAGGTCAAGGAGTACAAAGTCAGAGAATGCAGCCAATTTCGAGAAGAGGAGGATTTTAAGGCTGCCTAAACAAAATAATGATCTCATAGGGATTTCATGGGAAGCAGATCTTTGGATCACTAAAAGTTACAGGCATCACACAAAACCACAAAGGCAAATGTAGAATTAAGTAAGATCAGAGGTGAACTTGTTATTTACTGATAGGATAACTATAAGGGAACTGTTGGTCAAATATCTGTTTTGTCTATAAGGAATTATAACTTTTAATCACTAGTCAAACCCTGCCCTCTAGTGGCAGACCTTCACTTTAGCATTGCAAATAGTGAACATTTGATCCACTAGATCTCACTTCTCACACCACAATTTGTTTTAATTTTTTCTTAGGTAGAAAATCTATGTAGACATAGTATGTATGTATTTCCTTATGTCTATGCATGTATGTCTAACCATTCTTCATAAGATATTTCATTTTACTTCTGTGATATCTGGAGAAAATATTGAAAATGAAGAATGACACGTAGCAGAAACCATAATTAAGAATTTCAACTATCAATTATTTCAATACCAAATATATTTTTTATTTTAAAAGATTTAATTTGCCTTATTAAGCAGATTTATATAATTTAAGTATTCTATTTTCCAATATAAATGTAAAGACAGAAATAAATATACTTCTTTTCTCTCTTATTCACCAGCCAGAGGCTGAGGAGGTTAGTGGAAGTAGGGAGGGAGTACCAGGAGAGGTTGGTCATTGGGTACAAGTTGCAGTTAAACAGAAATAATAAGTTTTGGTGTTTTATAACACAACAGGGTGGCTATAGCAAATAACAATGTAGTGTATATTTTAAGACAGCTAGAAGAGATTTTGAATATTGCCACCACAAAGCACTGGTAAATCTTTAAAGTAATGGGTATGATAATTACCCCAGTTTGATTATTGCACTATTTATACATGCATTGAAAGGTCACAATGTACTCCATAAATATACACAATTCTGTGTCAATTATAAATTTTGAAACTAAACAAAGAAATCTCACCATTTGACATCCAGGGAAGAAAAATGAGTCCTAATTTTTCTGCGACTTTAGCCAGAGTAAGGAAAAAAAAAAAGAACATGTTCCTTTTCCCTTTGCCAAGATGTGAGATCTTTGTGTGTTTCAAAAGTGAGCTTGAGCTGATTTGAGAGTCTAGGTTTCCTGGTGGTGGAACCAGCTCTTAAGAAAACATAGAGCTTGCTCCACCTGTAATGGAGACCCCCACTAGCAGGTAGCCTTAAGCAGGAGTATTTTTATAGTTCTACCATTAAACAACCTCCAGGCATTAAACAACCTCCGCGCATAAACAGTATGATGATCCAGTCTTACTCAATATTAATTTATTTTTACTATTAGAGGCTTGAAATATATGTTACCCCAAATACAGTTATATTATAACACACAATATATCAAGTTTTAAGAAAGTTCTAAAGAGAGAATGAGAAGAAAGAGCAAGAGAAAGAGTGAAAGCAAGAGAAAGAGAGAGAAAGTGGGTACACACTAACAAAGACACAATACGTTACAGAAAAACAACTCTTCCAAAACCTCAAATAAATTTGGTATTATTGTATTTAAAAATTTTATGCTAATGAGTAAAGAGATCAATTAAACTGAAATACACTTAAAAAGCAAAAACACTGGGGTTGGTTTGTTCTTTTTTTCTGGTAACTTTAGGTGCAAAGTTAAATTAATAATTTGAGATCCTTCTAATTTTCTGATGAAGACATTTAGAGATACAAACTTTCTTCTTAATACTATTTTAGCTGCAAACAAGAGATTTCAGTAAGTGTTGTCCTTATTTTCATTAGTTTTGATAACTTTTTGATTTCTGCCTTAATTTTGATGTTTATCCAGAAGTGACTCTGGAGCAAGTTGTTTAATTTCTATGTATTTGTGTAGTTTTGAGAGATTTTCTTGATACTTATTTCTATTTTTGTTGCATGGTGGTCTGAGAGTGTGCTTGGTATTACTTCAACTTAAACAATGCAACAAACAAAAACCAAATAATCTCACTAAAAAAATGGTCAAAGGACATGGACAACACGTCTCGAAAGAAGACATACATATGAAACAACAAAAACAGCAAACACATGAAAAATGTTCGTCATCAATAATCATCAGAGAAATACAAATCAGAACCACAATGAGATGTCATCACACACCACTCAGAATGGCTCCTACTAAAAAGTCAGGAGATGGTGGAGCAAGATGGCGAATAAGAAGCTCCACCAATCAACCCCCACACAAAGACACCAAGTTAACAGCTATCTACACAGCAAAACGCCTTTATAAGAACCAAAAGTCAGGTGAGCACCCATAGTACCTGGTTTTATCTTTATACCATTGAAAAAGGTACTGAAGATATTTTCTTCAAAAGTCCTGAATCTCTGCCACCACCCCTCCCTCAACCCCAGCAACAGCAGCATGGTGCAGAGAGCATCTCTGGGTGCTGGGGGAATGAGAAGACAGCAGTTGTGAGGCAATGACCTCAGTGCTGCCCTATAATATCAGACAGAAAAACTGGACCACACTCGGCTAATGCTACTCATGAAGGGAACATTTAAGCCGACCCTAGCCAGAGGCAAATCACCAATTCCAGCAGTCCTAACTTGAACACCTGCAAACCTGTCACTAAGGGCTACAGCACTGTGTGTCTCCAAGTAAACTTGAAAGGCAGTATAGGCTGTAAGGACTGCAAATCTTACATGTGTCCTAGTGCTGAGTTAGGCCCAGAGACAGTTATCTCTGTGAGGGGTGGGGAGCAGGTGATATAATGAGACACCAGCTGGACAGCCAAGGGAGTGCTGGCATCACCCCTCTCTGAAGCCCAGACTGCTCTCCTAAAGAGATCCCTTCCTTTTGCTTAAGGAGAGGATAGAAGAGGAGAGGAGAGGAGAGGAGAGGAGAGGAGAGGAGAGGAGAGGAGAGGAGAGAGAGAAGGGAGGAGAGGGGAGGAGAGGGGAGGAGAGGAGAGGAGAAGAGAAGAGAAGAGAAGAGAGAAGGGAGTAGAGGAGAAGAGAGAAGGGAGGAGAGGAGAAGAGAGAAGGGAGGAGAGGAGAGGAGAGGGAAGAGTGGGGAGGACTGTGTCATACATCATGGATACCATCCCAGCCACAGCAAAATAGGGCATCTTTCAGAGACATGAGGTCACCATTCCAGGTCCTAGCTCCCATATGACATTTCTAGACACATCCTGGGCCAGAAGAGAACTAATTGCCTTGAAGGAAAGGACCCCATCCTGCCAACATTCATCATCTGCTAACTGAATAACAAGCAGCGATACCCAGGTACTATATCGAGGGCCTTGGGTGAGACTCTGAGAATTGGTGGCTTCAGGTGAGACTCAGCATATTACCAGGTATGGTAAATACAGAGCAAAACTCTTTCTGCTTGAGAAAAGGAGAGGGAAAAGTAAAGGGGACTTTGTTTTGCAGCTTAGATATGAGCACATCTACAGAGAGATAGAGCACCAAGTGGGGACTCGGGGTTCCCAGTTTTAGGATTTGACTCTTGGGTGGCATTTCTGTCAGTGCCCTTGGATAGAGGGGAGCCCACTCCCTTGAAAGAGGAGTCCCAGGCCAGGCAGCATTCACCACAAGCCGAGTTAAGAGCCCTTAACGCTTAAGGGAACACAAGTGGTTGTCTGGCAGCACTACTCATGGTGTGGCATGGCAGTGGCTATGGGGAGAGGCTTCTCTGCCTTTGGAAAGAGGAAGGAAGAGTGGAAAGAACTGCATCATGTGGTTTGAGTGCCAGCTCAACTGTAATACAATTGAATACCAGGTAGACATCTAAGGCTTTTGACTCTAGACCCTCACTTCCAGATGGCACTTCTGTACCCACCCAGGGCTTGAAAGACCTTGCCAACCTAAAGGGAAAGAAACAGTCTTGACTGGCTTTGCCACTTTTGGATTGTAGAGCCCCGGGGCCTTGAGCAAACATAAAGAGTAGCCAAGGTGTTGTTACAGCAGGTTTTGGGTGAGACCCAGTGCGGGGCTGGCTTCAGGTCTGATTCAATGCAGTCATAGTGGTGGTGGCCACAGGGATGCTTGTGTCATTCCACTCCCGGCTTTAGAAGTGGCTCAGAATGGAGAGAGGAGAGAGATAGAGCCTGTGTTTGTGAGAAAGCAAGAGAAGGGAACAAGAGTCTCTGCCTGGTAATCTGGAGAATTCTCCATGATCTTATCCAAGACCATCAACATGGTACCTCTATGAGACTGCAAGACCATAGTGTTACTGGATTTGGGGTGCCCCCCAAAAACAGATGCAGCCTACAACACAACACCCAAATCCTTTCAAATATCTAAAAATCCTCCCCCAAAAGGATGGCTACAAATAAGCCCAGACAGCGAATGCTATAATAAATATCTAACCTTTCAATGTTCGGACACTGAAGAATATCTGCTAGCATCAACATCATCCAGGTAAACATGCCCTCATCAAATGAACTAAGACATGGGGAACACATTCTGGAGAAACAAAGTTGTGTGACCTTTCAGAAAGAGGAAGAATTCAAAATAGCTGTTGTCATGCGCGTCCGTGTGAAGAGACCACCAAACAGGCTTTGTGCGAGCAATAAAGCTTTTTAGTCACCTGGGTGCAGGTGGGCTGAGTCCAAAAACAGAGTCAGCTAGGTTTCCTTTTGTGAGTTTATATAATGGTTTTCTTAGGATGGCAAAACCAGGTATCCAAAGGCGAAACTATCCAATCATTCCCAGGAAAGAAAGGAATTGTTCTTTTGTAGAAGGGGTTGGGGTTACTTGGCTGATAAGGCACAGATCCTGAACTAATCTGTAAGACTTGTCCGGTTTTTGGACAGGTAAAATGAGGGAATTGTACGGAGAGTTTATAGGTTTTACAAGGCCATGCTGTAGCAGGAGAGTGATAACAGGCTTTAATCCTTTTAAAGTGTGCTGTGGGATGGGATATTGGCATTGAGTGGGGTAAGGGTGATTAGGTTTTAATGGGATGCTAAGGGGTGCATGATCAGTCACCAAGGAGGGAGTAGAGGTATCCTATACTTGTGGGTTAAGGTCGGGGGATATGAGAGGAGGATGCAAAGGAGGCTTTGAACTGGGGAAAAGGGTGACAAAGATATGTGGCTGTAGCCCGGGAATAGTCAGGGAAGCAGATAATTTAGTTAAAATGTGTTGACCTAATAAGGGAGCTAAGTAGGTGAGGATAATTAAAAAGAAGTGCATAAAAGAATGTTGTCCAAGTTGGCACCAGAGTTGGGGAGTTTTAAGAGGTTTAGCAGCCTGGCCGTCAATACCCACAACAGTTATGGAGGCAAGGGAAACGGGCCTTTGAAAAAAAGGTAATGTGGAGTGGATAGCCTCCGTATTGATTAAGAAGGGGATGGACTTACCCTCCACTGTAAGAGTTACCCAAAGTGTCTGTGATGGTCCAGGAGGCTTCCGAGGTGATCGGGCAGTGTTAGTCTTCAGCTGCTAAGATGAGAAAGTCTGGGAAGGAATCAGTCAGAGAGCCTTGGGCCTCTGAGCCCAAGCCAAGCCATTGCATGCCCTGTAACTTGCACCTATATACCCAGATTGCCTGAAGTAACTGAAGAATCACAAAAGAAGTGAAAATGCCCTGCCCTGCCTTAATTGATGACATTCCACCACAAAAGAAGTGAAAATGGCTGGTCCTAGCCTTCAGTGATGACATTACCTTGTGAAAGTCCTTTTCCTGGTTCATCCTGGCTCAAAAAACTCCCCCACTGAGCACCTTGCGACCCCTACTCCTGCCCGCCAGAGAACAACCACACTTTGACTGTAATTTTCCTTTACCTACTCAAATCCTATAAAACAGCCCCACCCTTATCTCCCTTCACTGACTCTCTTTTCGGACTCAGCCCGCCTGCACCCAGGTGATTAAAAAGCTTTATGGCTCACAGAAAGCCTGTTTGGTGGTCTCTTCACATGGACGCGCATGAAAATTTGGTGCCGTGACTCGGATCGGGAGACCTCCCTTGGGAGATCAATCCCCTGTCCTCCTGCTCTTTGCTTCATGAGAAAGATCCACCTATGACCTCAGGTCCTCAGAGCTACCAGCCCAATGAACATCTCACCAATTTTAAATCAGGTAAGCGGCATGTTTTTACTCTCTTCTCCAACCTCTCTCACTATTCCTTAACCTCTTTCTCCTTTAAATCTTGGTGCCAACCTTTAATCTCTCCCTTCTCTTAATTTCAATTCCTTTCATTTTCTGGTAGAGACAAAGGAGACACGTTTTTATCTGTGGACCCTAAACTCTGGCGCCGGTCATGGACTCGGGAAGGCAGCCTTCCCTGGTGTTTAATCATTGTGGGGACCCATGTTTCAGAGGTGTCTGACCACGCAGGGATGCCTGCCTTGGTCCTTCACCCTTAGTGGCAAGTCCCACTTTTCTGGGAGAGGGGCAAGAAGCCCAATCCCTTCTCTCCCTGTCTCTAACCCTTCTCTGCTTTTCTGGGGGGCAAGAACCTCCTAACCCCTTATTTCCATGCCCCGACCTCTTATCTCTGTACCCCAACCCCTTATTTCTGTACCCTGACCTCTTATCTCTGTGCCTCAACCCGTTATTTCCCATGCCCCGACCCCTTTCCCACTTTTCTGGAGGGTAAGAACCCTCAAACCCCTTCTCTCCATGTCGCTACTCTCTCTTTCCTCTGGGCTTGCCTCCTTCACTATGGGCATCCTTCCACCCTCCATTCCTCCTTCTTCTGCCTTAGCCTGTGTTCTCAAGAACTTAAAACGTCTTCTACTCACACCTGGCCTAAAACCTAAATACCTTATTTTCTTCTACAATGCCTCTTGACCCCAATGCAAACTCGATAGTAGTTCCAAATAGCCAGAAAATGGCACTTTTGATTTTTCCATCCTATAAGATCTAAATAATTCTTGTCGTAAAATAGGCAAATGGTCTGAGGTGCCTGACATCCAGGCATTCTTTTACACATTGGTCCCTCCCTAGTCTCTGTTCCCAATGCAACTCCTCCCAAATCTTCCTTCTTTCCCTCCTGCCTATCTCCTCAGTCCCAACCCCAAGCGTCGCTGAGTCTTTCTAATCTTCCTTTCTACAGACCCATCTGACCTCTCCCCTCCTCACCAGGCCAAGCTAGGTCCCAGTTTTTCCTCAGTCTCCGCTCACCTACCCTATAATCCTTTTATCACCTCCCCTCCTCACACCCAGTCTGGCTTACAGTTTCGTTCCACAACTAGCCCTCTCCCACCTGCCCAGCAATTTCCTCTTAAAAAGGTGGCTGGAGCTAAAGGCATAGTCAAGGTTAATGCTCCTTTTTCTTTATCCAACCTCTCCCAAATCAGTTAGCGTTTAGGCTCTTTTTCATCAAATATGAAAAATCCAGCCCAGTTCATGGCCCATTTGGCAGCAACCCTGAGAGGCTTTACAGCCCTGGACCCTAAAAGGTCAAAAGGCCGTCTTATTCTCAATATACAGTTTATTACCCAATCCGCTCCCGACATTAAATAAAACCCCCAAAATTAAATTCCGGCCCTCAAACCCCACAACAGGACTTAATTAACCTCACCTTCAAGGTGTACAATAATAAAATAGAGGCAGCCAAGCAGCAACTTATTTCTGAGTTGCAATTCCTTGCCTCCACTGTGAGACAAACTCCAGCCACATCTCCAGCACACAAGATCTTCCAAATGCCTGAACCACAGCTGTCAGGGGTTCCTCCAGAACCTCCTCCCCCAGGAGCTTGTTACAAGTGCTGGAAATCTGGGCATTGGGCCAAGGAATGCCTGCAGCCCAGGATTCCTCCTAAGCCACGTCCCATCTGTGTGGGACCCCACTGGAAATCGGACTGTCCAACTCGCCCACTCCCAGAGCCCCTGGAACTCTGGCCCAAGGCTCTCTGACTGACTCCTTCTCAGAACTTCTTGGCTTAGAGGTTGAAGACTGACGCTGCCCCATTGCCTTGGAAGCCTCCTGGACCATCACAGATGCTTTGGGTAACTCTTACAGTGGGGGGTAAGTCTGTCCCCTTCTTAATCAATACGGAGGCTACCAACCCCACATTACCTTCTTTTCAAGGGCCTGTTTCCCTTGTCTCCATAACCGTTGTGGGTATTGATGGCCAGGCTGCTGAACCTCTTAAAACTCCCCAACTCTGGTGCCAACTGAGATAACATTCTTTTATGAACTCCTTTTTAGTTATCCCCACCTGCCCAGCTCCCTTATTAGGTTGTGACATTTTAACTAAATTATCTGCTTCCCTGACTATTCCTGGGCTACAGCCACACATCTTTGTCACCCTTTTCCCCAGTTCAAAGCCTCCTTTGCATCCTCCTCTGTAGAGGACTACGTGCTCGCAAACTAGACGTTCCTGATAAGTCCTGCTCTTGCAAACGAAGCAGGGCATTCCTTCCCTGCAAACAGGGAGGACAAAGGAGCCAGCTGCAAACAGCAGGCCCTGGGGACTGGCTAATCTGTAAACATCTTGAGAAACCAGAAAGTCAGGAAAAGGTCAGAAAAACAACACATGACTTGTGACTTGGCAACATTCCATAACCGATTGTATAAAACAAAGCAGAGCGTGCCATTTGGGGTGGCCACCATGTTTGTCTCATCCTGTGTTGTCTTGTGTGTTCATTCCTTGGTTTAGGAAACATGCGGACTCCAACACTCCTCTCATATCCCCCCACCTTAACCCACAAGTATAGGATACCTCTACTCCCTCCTTGGTGACTGATCATGCACCCCCTACCATCCCATTAAAACCTAATCACCCTTACCCCACTCAGTGACAATATCCCATCCCACAGAACACTTTGAAAGGATTAAAGCCTGTTATCACTCACCTGCTACAGCATGGTCTTTTAAAGCCTGTAAACTCTCCTTTCGATTCCCTCATTTTACTTGTCCTAAAACCAGACAAGGCTTACAAGTTCAAGATCTGCACCTTATCAACCAAATTGTTTTGCCTCTCCACCCTGTAGTGCCAAAGCCATATACTCTCCTATCCTCAATGCCTCCCTCCACAACCCATTATTCTGTTCTGGATCGCAAGCATAATTTCTATACTATTCCTTTACATGCTTCATCCCAGCCTCTCTTTGTTTTCACCTGGACTGACCCTGACACCCATCAGTCCCAGCAGCTTACCTGGGCTGTGCTGCTGCAAGGTTTCAGGGACAGCCCTCATTACTTCAGCCAAGCTCTTTCTCATGATTGACTTTCTTTCCACCCCTCTGCTTCTCACCTTGTTCAGTATATTGATGACCTTCTTCTTTGTAGCCCCTCCTTTGAATCTTCTCAAGAAGACACACTTCTGCTCCTTCAGCATTTATTCTCCAAAGGATATCGGGTATCTCCCTCCAAAGCTCAAATTTCTTCTCCATCCATTACCTACCTCGGCATAATTCTTCATAAAAACACATTTGCTCTCCCTGCCGATCATGTCCGACTGATCTCTCAAACCCCAACCCCTTCTACAAAACAACAACTTCTTTCCTTTCTAGGCAAGGTTAGTGGGGTCAGAATTCTTACACAAGAGCTGGGACTGCGTCCTGTAGCCTTTCTGTCCAAATAGCTTGACCTTACTGTTTTAGCCTACCCCTCGTGTCTGCGTGCAGCAGTTGCTGCTGCTTTAATACTTTCAGAGGCCCTAAAAATCACAAAGTATGCTCAACTCACTCTCTACAGTTTCCATAACTTCCAACATCTGTTTTCTTCCTCTCACCTGATGCATACACTTTCTGCTCCCCTGCTCCTTCAGCTATACTCACTCTTTGTTGAGTCTCCCACAATTACCATTGTTCCTGGCCTGGACTTCAGTCCGGCCTCCCACATTATTCCTGATACCACACCACACCCTCATGACTGTATTTCTCTGATCCACCTGACATTCACTCCATTTCCCCATATTTCCTTCTTCCCTGTTCCTCACCCTGATCACATTTAGTTTATTGATGGCAGTTCCACCAGGCCTAATCACCACCCACCAGCAAAGGCAGGCTATGCAATAGTATCTTCCACATCTATCATTGAGGCTACTGCTCTGTCACCCTCCACTATCTCTCAGCAAGCTAAACTAGTTGCCTTAACTCAGACCCTCACTCTTTCAAAATGACTACACATTAATATTTATACTGACTCTAAATATGCCTTCCATATTCTGCACCACCATGCTGTTATATAGGCTGAAAGAGATTTCCACACTATGCAAAAGTCCTCCCTCATTAATGCCTCTTTAATAAAAACACTTCTCAAAGCCACTTTACTTCCAAAGGAAGCTGGAGTCATTCACTGCAAGCAGTCATCAAACGACATCAGATCCCATCACTCAGGACAATGCTTATGCTGATAAGTTACCTAAAAAAGCAGCTAGTATTCCAATTTCTGTCCCACATGTAGTTTTCCTCCTTCACATTGACCACTCCCACCTACTCCCCCACTGAAACTTCCACCTATCAATCTCTTCCTACACAAGGTAAATGGTTCTTAGACCAAGGAAAATATCTCCTTCCAGCCTCACAGGCCCATTCTATTCTGTTGTCATTTCATAACCTCTTCCATCTAGGTTACAAGCCTAGCCTGTCTCTTAGAACCTCTCATTTCCTTTCCATCCTAGAAATCTGTCCTCAAGAAAGTCACTTCTCAGTGTTCTGTCTGCTATTCTACTACTCCTCAGGAGTTTCTCAGGCCCCCTCCCTTCCCTCCCTACACATCAAGCTCAGGGATTAGCCCCTGCCTAGGACTGGCAAATTGACTTTACTCACATGCCTCCAGTCAGAAAACTAAAATACCTCTTGGTCTAGGTAGACACTTTCACTGGATGGGTAGAGGCCTTTCCCACAGGGTCTGAGAAGGCCACTGCAGTCATTTCTTCCCTTCTGTCAGACATAATTCCTCGGTTTGGCCTTCCCACCTCTGTACAGTCCAATAACGGACAAGCCTTTATTAGTCAAATCACCCAAGCAGTTTTTCAGACTCTTGGTATTCAGTGAAACCTTTATATCCTTTACCATCCTCAATCTTCAGGAAAGGTAGAACGGATTAATGGTCTTTTAAAAACACACCTCACCAAGCTCATTCACCAACTTAAAAAGGACTAAACAATACTTTTACCACTTTTCTTCTCAGAATTCAGGCCTGTGCTCGGAATGCTAGAGGGTACAGCCCATTTGAGCTCCTGTGTAGACACTCCTTTTTATTAGGTCCCAGTATCATTCCAGACACCAGAACAACTTGAACTGCATCCCAAAATCTTAGATAAACCTAAAAACTCACCAACCAAGCAAGTAACGACACTGAACCCCCTTAGGGTCTCTAATTAGATGTCCTAGGTCCTCCCAATTCTTAGTCCTTTAATACCTGTTTTTTCTCCTCTTATACAAACCTTGTGCCTTCCGTTTAGTTTTTCAATTCATACAAAACCGCATCCAGGCCATCATCAATCATTCTATATGACAAATGCTCCTTCTAACAACCCCACAATATCACCTCTTACCACAAAATCTTCCTTCAGCTCAATCTCTCCCACTCTAGGTTCCCACGCCACCCCTAGTCCTGCTTGAAGCAGCCCTGAGAAACATCACCCATTATCTCTCCATACCACCCCCCAAACATTTTCGCAGCCCCAACACTTCAATACTATTTTATTTTATTTTTTGTATTAATATAAGAAGGCAGGAATGTCAGGCCTCTGAGCCCAAGCCAAGCCATTGCATCCCCTATGACTTGCACCTATACGCCCAGATGGCCTGAAGTAACTGAAGCATCACAAAATAAGTGAAAATGCCCTGCCCTGCCTTAATTGATGACATTCCACCACAAAAGAAGTGAAAATGGCTGGTCCTTGCCTTAAGTGATGACATTACCTTGTGAAAGTCCTTTTCCTGGCTCATCCTGGCTCAAAAAGCTCCCCCACTGAGCACCTTGTGACCCCCACTCCTGCCCACCAGAGAACAACCCTCCTTTGACTGTAATTTTCCTTTACCTACCCAAATCCTATAAAATGGCCCCACCCTTTTCTCCTTTCACTGATTCTCTTTTCAGACTCAGCGCACCTGCCCCCAGGTGATTAAAAAGCTTTATTGCTCACACAAAGCCTGTTTAGTAGTCTCTTCACAGGGACGCACATGACAGCTGTGTTTAGGAAACTCAAAGAAATTCAAGATAACACAGAAAATGAATTTACAATTCTATCAGATACATTTAACAAAGAGATTGAAATAATTAAAAAGAATCAAGCAGAAATTCTGTAGCTGAAAAATGCAATTGGCATACTGAATAATGAGTCCTTTAATGGTAGAATAGACCAAGCAGAAGAAAGAATGAGTGGGCTTGAAGACAAGCTATTTGAAAATACAGTCAGAGAAGATAAAGAAAAAAGAAAAGGAAAAAAACTTTCCTAAAGTATTTCAAAAATAGCCCCAAGATGGCAAATTTAAGAGTTATTGGTCTTAAAGAGGAGGTAGAGAAAGAGATAGGGGTAGAAAGTTCATTCAAAGGGATAATAACAGAGAACTTCCCAAACCTAGAGAAAGGTATGAATATGCCAACACAAGAAGGTTATAGAACACCAAGCAGATTTAACTCAAATAAGACTACCTCAAGGCATTTAATAATCAACTTCCCAAACGTTAAGAATAAAGAAATGATTATAAAAACAGCAAGAGAAAAGAAACAACTAACAAAACTGAGGTGTAATAATAGTTTGACAGTAGACTTACCAGTGGAAATCTTACATGTAAGGAGAGAGTGGCGTGACATACTTAAAGTGCTGAAGCATAAAAACTTTTACCCTAGAATACTATATCCAGTGAAAATGTGCTTCAGACATGAAGAATAAGTAAAGACTTTCTGAGGCAAACAAAAGCTAAGGGATTTCATCAATACCAGACCTGTCCTGCAAGAAATACTAAAAGGGTACCTCAATTAGAAAGAAAATGACGTTAATAATCAATGAATAATCGACTTAAGGTACAAAACTCTCTGGTAATAGTAAGTACACAGAAAAACAGAATAATATAACACTGTGTGAAAGAAAAATACCTTGGGTCCCCAGCACCACCAGACCTTTTCTCGCTGTATTTTATGATGTAAATTTTGTTATTTGATTTCCATCTGAGTTGTTTCCTTTAATGTGCAAATTTAAGGCTATTTAGCTGACAATTGTTTAGGGTTGTGAAACAGGTTATCAAGCATCTGAAAGTCAAAGTGGAAAAAAAAGGAGGGGGAGGGACTTTAGAAATCTATGAAATGTACTGTGACTGCTCAGTGGGTTCACTTTGCCCACTACCTAGACAGATGGATTTATCAAGACAGAGGAAATGCAATGGAGACAATGTAACTCATGAAGAGCAGGTGATACAGGAGACTGGAGATTTATTTTTACTCAAATAGGTCTCTCCAAGCATTCCAAATTCAGAGTTTTTAAAGATAATTTGGTGTGTAGGGGCTTGGGAAGTGGGGAGTGCTGATTGGTTAGGTTGGAAATGGAATCATAGCGGGGCAAAGTGAGATCTTCTTGCTGTCTTCTTTTCCTGGGTGCAATGGCAGAACTGGTTGGGCCAGATTACTGGCCTGGGCAGTGTCAGCTGGTCCATCAAGTACAGGGTATGCAACATATCTCAAGCACTGATTTTAGGTTTTACAGAAGTGATGTTACCACCAGGAGAAATTTGGGGATATTTGGACTTTTGTTGCCAAAGTCTGCATGACCCCTAAACTGTAATTTCTAATTTTGTAGCTAATTTGTTAATCCTGCAAAGGCAGACTGGTACCCAGGCAAGAAGGGGGTCTTTTCAGAAAAGAGTGATATTCAATTTTGTTTCAGAGTCAAACCATGAACTGAATTCCCTTCCAAAGTTAGTTCAGCCTATACCCCGGAATGAACAAGGAGAGCTTAAAGGTTATAAGGAAGATGGTAGCAGTTAGGTCAAATCGATTTTTCACTGTCTTAGTTATAATTTTGCAATGGTGGTTTCATAACTTTAAATCATGACCACCACAGGTTTAATAAATACTCTAGGTAAACAAAATAAAATAATTAAGTAAATGTAATGGGATAAGTACTTGTATATAAACTGGTTATAATTAAGAATATAAAGTTATATTAAATGAAATAATAGATATTTCATTATTTAGGTATTTTCTAATAAATGTCTATTTTAGGAAAACATTCTTGCTACAAATAAGTGTTTTTTTGTTTGTTTGTTTGTTTTTTGAGATGGAGTCTCGCTCTGTCACCCTGGCTGGAGTGCAGTGGTGCAAGCTTGGCTCACTGCAAGCTCCGCCTCCCAGGTTCACGCATTCTCCTCCCTCAGCCTGAGTAGCTGGGACTACAGGCATCTGCCACCACGCCTGGCTAATTTCTTGTATTTTTTAGTAGAGATGGGGTTTAATCATATTAGCCAGGATGGTCTTGATCTCCTGACCTTGTGATCCACCCGCCTTCACCTCCCAAAGTGGTGGGATTACAGGCATGAGCCAGGGTGCCCAGCCAAATATATGTCTCTTTTAAAAAAGAAGGTGAAGAAATTTTGTCTAATTCAAAGTTTATTTAAAGGTTATTTATAAAACAAGGTAAAAGGGACCAGGAAATTTTAAAAATATGCAAAGAAAGTTACAAAAATAAAGAGGTTTACTTTTTGAGGTAAAAAACTTTAAAGAGAAATAGCATCATATGAGAAAGAATCTTGTGTGGTAAGTTTAGTTCTAAAATAAAATAGCTGGTTGTTTAAAATGGAGGGATATTCAGAACAAATCAGAAAGTCTGACCCTGACATAAACAGTCAATGTAAGTCAAAGTAAGAGGATTCACGTATTTAAAAATTCCAAAAACTTTTATATAATCAAGTTGTCATATTATTATTTTAAGTTTGCTTAGGAAAAATAAACTGATATTTTTTTTTAATTAAGGTTATTACATCCATGTATCTTCCTGTATATACTTTTAAAATCCTTGTTACATTGAGTTACAGGGCTTTTAACTCCTAGGTCTAAAAAGGACACCAAATTCTGCTAAATCTTAAACGCTGATAGCAATTAAAGCCTCATCTTCAGGTCCTGTAGAAGATGCCAATCAAAATAAACTGCATTCCTGAGACACAAGGGAAGAAATTAAAGCTATTCAGTTCCTCAAAGTCCAGACACTATCATGGAAGAGGTGGGCATTTTAGATTTTAAGGACCAAATTTGAAGGATAAAGTAAGTTCAGTTTTTCTGTAAATTAATTATTAATGTCAAAGGCACACTAATCCAAAACCAGCATATGGACCCCTGTGTCAGATTAACAAGATTTTCTTGAGGCATTAGCCAACCCCTTAATAGAAGTTATAAAGGTTTTAAAAGTCTTATGGAAATTATATTTTATAATCAAGATTAAATTTTATAGATTGTGTACAAAATTTTGAAAAAAAAATGTAATTGGCTTCATGCTGTTTTTATTAGGGCTACTCATTTAGAAAATTAAGTCTCCTCTCTCAAAGAATAGAGGTTTTCACTTTTTGAAATCCTTGAGTTATCATTTTGGTTAAATAAATGACTTTGAAATAACCTGTAATCCTATTTTGTAATATCAAGTGTTTTTATATTTGAGAAACTTTCTAAAATCAAATTATAAATTGTGTCTGTTTCTAACCTAAATAATCCTTTAAGCCCAAAATGACAAAGCTTGGCTTATTTGGTATAAAAATTATACATGATACATTATCAATTATGAAATGATGTTTGTTTTCCATTGCACTGTATTTGTATAAATATGTTATTGGTATGTGTTCCAAAATTATGGGAAACTCCTGTAATTTTGATATAACATAGTGTACATTATCAGTAACAATAGTAATTTTCATGTTAAAATTATCGTGTGCCATAGAGGTAACAAATTTTCTTTTCAGTTGTGTCTTTTAACTATTGCTTCCTTAAAACATTTTTTAAAAAAATCAACAGACAATTGTCTTATTTTGTCTTGTTTTTAACCCTCTTTAAAAGGTGGGTTTATAATCAGACATAAAACTCTACCAAGTGCTAATGCAGGTTTTCTGATAACATTGGAAATTGTAACATTGAAATAAAGGGAAAAATTTCAGAACTCTAATGGAGAGCTGAAATGTTCATGACTATCAAACAGAACAGGAGTTAACTGAATTAATTGAACAAATAGAAAACCGAAGTAATCTTTCTGATCTTTTGCTTAAAATGTTGCTGATATTTTGTTGTTTTTCAGAGTTAAGAAAACTTTTCTGTTAAGTTACTTACAGCTCTTAACAATTGAGTAAACTATACTCCTTTGAACAAAATTTGGAGGAAAATTTTGAACAAAAATCTCTGCCTGATTTCTCCAGAATTTTGAAACTATTTCTGAGTATTCTTAATTTATAGCAATACAGTTATTTGCATGAGTGCAATAAGAATCTATTTTATTTTGCAATAAGACACAACTGGCAACTGTTTATTTGACCAAGGCTTTGATTGGAATGTTGTGCTTTCCTTTAAGGAATCAAACTTGACTTTTAAGTGATCATACTTGACTTACAGAGCCAAAGAAACCCTTGGAAAAACTGGCCTCATATTTTGTATACACAGTCCTTGTAAATGTGATACCTAACCTTGTTTAACATGAATATACTCTCATTTAGATACTTAACCTTGTTTTAATATGAATAGACTCCCCTTAGCTGGGAAAGCCGGACAGACTCCATTTGGCTTCTTCATTTGCAAGACATCAAGGGCTCCTTACCCACCCCCTTCCTCAAAGACTTAACTTGTGCAAGCTGACTCTCAGCATATCAAATCATGCAATTAACTGATAAGGTACTGTGGCAAGCTATGTCCATAGTTCCCAGGAATTCACTTGGGACATAGTACCCTAAAGTCCCCGCAATTGTGTCTGACAGATAACACCCAGAGTCTCCACACCTATCAACTTGTGATGAATTTAATGCCCCTGCACCTGGAACTGTTTGTTTTCCTGTAACCATTTGTCTTTTAACTTTTTTGGCCTGTTTTACTTCTGTAAGATTGCCACAGCTAGGGTCCTCCTCTGCTCTCAAAACCAAAGTATAAAAGAAAATACAGCCCCTTCTTTGGGGTTGAGAGAATTCCAAGTGTTAGCCATCTCTCAGTCACCGGCTAATAAAGGACTCCTGAATTCATTTCAAAGTGTGGCATTTCTCTCTAACTTACTCAGTTACAACATTTACAAGGTTACAAGTGAAAGGAATGAGACACATCCCCCATATATCTCCCAACTTCCTGAGCCCAGCACAAACACATTCCTCCATATTTCTTTCAAACTTCAGAAAAACACCACCTGGGAAATCTCCAGTAAGGATGCAGGGGGAACCAATAAAAAATGCTAAATGTATAATATTAACCAATTGTAATGCTGTAACCGAGAGAATTACCTTGTTCCCCTGTAACTTTACATATCCTGTTTACATCCGGGCTATAAAAAGCAAGCACTCGCATTGTTCGGGGCCCTCTTGTATGCTGTGGAATGGAGGGACCAAGTTCGAACTTGTAGTAAAGATCCTTGCCGCTTGGCTTTGACTCTGGACTCTGGTGGTCTTCTTTGGGGAACAAACGGTCTGGGCATAACACAAGGTTATCTGACCTGTGGTAAGTACAGAATGTCGCTTTCTGACAGACACAGAAGCCCCAGGTTTATCTTAGAAACTCAAGAGGAGAGGAAATTCACCCAACTCATAGGTATTTGATGGCACAAATCCATGGCTGTGTTCGGCTTTAAAAAAGTTTTATCTGAGATTCCTCCTATGGAGCAAAGTTACATTAAAGTCAATTTAAAGTCTATGAAAAATAATAACTCTTGCTTAACTGTATACAAATAATTAGGCCAGGTATATTAAAGCAAACTAGTCCTAGCCCTAGCATGATTTGAATTTAGTGAAAATGGTAAAATAGAGAGAGAAAAAATTATGAATGAAAACTACTGTAAACCTGTTGTTAGAGTATAGTATTGCCTAACTTTTTTTTCAATTTTTATTATTTTCTACAGTTTGGAACAAAATTCTAGGTTTTCTTGCCTACAAGTCTTCCAAATCATGTTTTCAATTACCTTTCCTTCTTTTTTTCCGAGTTTTTCTAATTTGTAGTCACCGAAAACTAAGCTGTGCTTCTTAAAGTCCTGAAAACTGAAGCCAGACAACTTAAACTTCAGAAGAAAATAACAGCAACCTACGTACATACATAAGCCACTTTCATACCTGCAGACTACTGTATGGACTTCAGAGTAATGTGGTCTGTCAGGCCTCTGAGCCCAAGCCAAGCCATCACATCCCCTGTGACTTGCATGTATATGTCCAGATAGCCTGAAGTAACTGAAGAATCACAAAAGAAGTGAAAATGCCCTGCCCTGCCTTAATTGATGACATTCCACCACAAAAGAAGTGAAAATGGCTGGTCCTTGCCTTAAGTGATGACATTACCTTGTGAAAGTCCTTTTCCTGGCTCATTCTGGCTCAAAAAGCTCCCCCACTGAGCACCTTGCAATGCCCACTCCTGCCCACCAGAGAACAACCACACTTTGACTGTAATTTTCCTTTACCTACCCAAATCCTATAAAACAGCCCCACCCTTATCTCCCTTCACTGACTCTCTTTTCAGACTCAGCTCACCTGCACCCAGGTGATTAAAAAGCTTTGTTGCTCACAAAAAGCCTGTTTGGTGGTCTCTTCACATGGAAGTGCATGACATGGTCTATATTGATTTTTCCAGGATTGTTCTTTTGTTTGTTGATGTTTTTTCTTTCTCCCTCTCCCTGCCCCCATTTTATCTTCACAGGACATGAGACTCACAACCTGGTAAAAATGAGCTTTTGGGACCTACCTATATAGAAATAAGTCATCCTAGTCCTGAGAAATCAGATGAAACCTGAGACCAGAGACTCATTTTCCTATAAAATGTTTCTCCAAAAGATTTTTTAAAAGAAAGGAGGAGAAATGTGAAAGAAAAACATCTTGGGCCCCCAAAATCACTAAGGAAAACTCAAGCTAGAAACTGCTTAGGGAAAACCTGCCTCTTATTCTAATCAAAGTCACCCCTCTGCTCACTGAGATAGATGCATATATGATTGCCTCCTTTGGAAATGCTCATCAGGAACTCAAAAGAATGTAACCCTTTGTGTATTACCTATCTGTGACTTGAAAGCTCCCTCCCTGCCTTCAGTCTTCCTGCTTATGCTTCAAGTTGTCCTGCCTTTCCAGACTGAACCAATGTACTTCTTACATATATTGATTGATGCCTCATGACTCCCTAAAATGTATAAAACCAAGCTATGCCTTGGCCACCTTGGGCACATGTTGTCGGGATTTCCTGAGGCTGTATCATGGGTGTGTCCTCAACCTTGGTAAAATAAACTTTCTAAATTAACTGAAACCTGTCTCAGATTTTCTCCATTCACAACTGTAACTGAAGTGTGTAAATTACCCTTATCCTGAGTAGAAAGACTAAACAATGAACTAATAAAAATAATAACTACAAGAAATTTTAAAGACATAGTCAATATAATAAGATAATTTTTTTTTTAAAAAGATAAAAAGCATGTGGATGGAGGTAGGGTATAGAATTTTTATTAGTTTTCTTTTGGATTATTTGTTTATGCAAATAGTGTTAAGTTGTTATCAGGTTAAAATAATAGGTTATTTGACAGTATTTGCAAGCTTTATGGTAACTCCAAGCCAAAAAAAAAAAAAATAATAAAATAAAATAAAATGGATACACAACAATAAGAAGAAAGAAATTAATCATATCACTTGAAAATATAATCATGAAGATTACAGGAAGACAGGACTGAAGGAAAGAAGGAAAAGAAGACCACAAAGCAACCAGAAAACAAATAACAAAATGACAGGAGTAAGTTCTTATGTATTGATAATAACATTGAATGCAAATGGAGTAAACTCTCCAATCAAAAGACACAGAGTTGCTAAATAGATTTTAAAAAATTAGGCCAGGCACTGGCAAGACAGATGGATCACCTGAGGCCAGGAGTTTGAGACCAGCCTGGCAAATACGGTGAAACACTGTCTCTCTTAAAAAATAAAAAAAAGAAAAAGAAAAGAAAAAGAAGTCATGACCCAATGTTCTCCTGTCTACAAGAAACACACTTCACCTACAAATACACACAGAGACTGAAAGTAATGGGATGGAAAAAACATGTCATGTCAATGGAGACCATAAAAAAACAGGAGTAGCTATGCTTAGACAAAGTAGATTTCAAAACAAAAAGTATAAGAAGGGTCAAAGATGGTCATCATATAATGGTAAAGGGGTCAATTCAGCAAGAGGATAAAACAATTTTAAATGTATATGCACCCAATACTGGAGCACCCAGGTATTTAAAGCAAATATTATTTGAGCTAAAGAGAGAGATAGGTCCCAATACAATAATAGCTGGAGGCTTCAACACCCACCTTCAGCAGTGTATAGAACTTCCAGATAGAAAGTCAAAAAAGTGACATCAGACTTAATCTGCACTATAGACCAAATGGATCTAGTATATATATCACAGAAAATTTCATTAAAGAGTTACAGAATACATATTGTTTTCCTCAGCGTACGGATTATTCTCAAGGATAGACCATATGTTATGTCATAAAACAAGTCTTCATTCAAAAAAATTGAAATAATATCAGCACCTTTTCTGACCACAATGGAATCAAAGTAGAAATTACTAAGAAGAGGAATTTTGGAAACTATACAAATACAAGGAAATTAAACAAACAATATGCTCCTGAATGACTAATGGGTCAATTAAGAATTGAGAAGGAAATTAAAAAATCTCTTGAAACAAATGATAATGGAAACACACTATACCAAAACCTGTAGAACACAGCAAAAGCAATACTCATAGAGAAGTTTATAGCTGTAAAATATCAAAAAAGAGAAAAAAACTTCAAATAAATAATCCAATGATGAATCTTAAATAATTAGAAAAGTAAGAGCAAACAAACCCCAAATTAGTAGAAAAAAAGAAATAATAAAAATCAGAGAAGAAATAAATGAAATTGAAATGAAAATAAAAAATACGGAAGATCAATGAAACAAAAAGTTGGTTTTTTAAAAAGTTAAACAAAATTGACAAAACTTTAGCCAGACTAAGAAAAAAAGAGATAGAAACCAAATAAATAAAATCAGAAATGGAAAAGAAGACATTACAACTAATATTGCAGAAATTTGAAGGATCACCAGTGGCAACTATGAGCATATATGCCAATAAACTAGAAAAGCTGGAAGAAATGGACAAATTATTACATACATACAAACTACCAAGATTGAATCAAGAAGGAATCTAAAACTTAAACAGACCAACGAGTAATGAGATTGAAGTCTCCCAGTAAAGAAAAGCCCAGGACCCAATAGCTTTACTGATGAATTCTATGAAACTTTTAAAGAACTAATACTAATCCTATTCAAAGTATTCCAAAATATGTAGTAGTAGGGAATACTTCCAAACTCATTCTATGAGGCCAGTATTACCCTGACACCAAAACCAGAAAAAGATACACACACACACACACACACACACACACACACACACACTACAGGCCAATGTCTCTGATGAATTGATGCAAAAACCCTTAACCAAATATTAGCAAACTGAATTCAACAATATATTAAAAGATCATTCATCATGATCAAGTGGGGTTTATCTCTGGGATGCAAGAATGATTCAACATATGCAAATCAATCAGTGTGATATATCATATCAATAGAATGAGGAATAAAACCATATAATCATTTAAATTGATACTGAAAAAGCATTGATAAAATTTGATATCCCTTCATGATAAACCCTCAAAACTGGGTATAGAAGGAACATACAAAAATCAGTAACATTTCTACATGCCAACAGTGAATAATGCAAAAAAGAAAAAAAAAGTAATCTATTTTACAATAGCAACACATACAACTGAATACATAGAATTAACCAAATAAGTGAAAAATCTCTATAATGAAAAGCATAAAACACTGATGAAAGAAATTGAAGAGGACACCAAGAAATGGAAAAAAAAGTTTTGTGTTCATGGATTGGGATAATCGATATTGTGAAAATGTCAATAGTACTCATGAAATCTACAGATTAAAGGCAATCCCTATCAAAGTACCAATGACATTCTTCAAACAAATAGCAAAAAAAAAAAAAAAAAAAAAAAAAAAAAAAAAATCATAAAATGTATGTAGAACAACAAAAGACCCAGAACAGCCAAAGCTATCCTAAGCAGAAAGAACAAAACTGGAGGAATTACATTACCTCACTTCAAATTATACTACAGAGTTATAGTAAAAAAAAAAAAATACTATCGTCATAAAAACAGACACATAGACCAATAGAACAGGATATAGAACCCAGAAACAAATCTATACAACTACACTGTACTCATTTTTTGAGAAAGTTGCCAAGACTGGAAAAAAGACAGTCTCTTCATTAACTGCTGCTGAGAAAACTGGATATCCATATTAAAAAGAATGAATCTAGACTGCTATGTCTCACTATGTATAAAAATTAAATAAAGGATTGAAAACTTAAATCTATGACCTCAAACCATAAAACTCTCTACAAGAAAATACTGGGGAAAATCTCCAGGACATTGGTCTGAGCAAAAATTTCTTGAGCCATAGCCCACAAACACAGGCAATCAAAGCAAACATGGACAAAGGGGATTACATCAAGTTAAAAAGCTTATGCACAGCAAAGGATGTAATCAACAAAGTGAAGACGCAACCCACAGAAAGAGAGACAATATTTGCAAACTAGCCCTCTGTGTTAGTCCATTTTCACACTGCTAGGAAAAAATACCTGAGACTAGGTAATTTACAAAGTTAAAGAGGTTTAATGGACTCACAATTCCACATGGATGGAGAGGCCTCACAATCCTAGCAGAAACTGAAGGAGGAGCAAAGGCATGTGTTACATGGTGGTAGGCAAGACAGCATGTGCAAGGGAACTGTCCCTGTAAAACCATCAAATCTTGTGAGACTTATTTACTATCGCAAGAACTCACCCCCATAATTCAATTACCTCCCACTAGATCTGTCACACGACATGTTGTGATTATGGGAGCTACAATTCAAGATGAGATTTGGGTGGGGACACAGTCAAATCATATCACCCTTTAAGAAGGGATTAATAAACAGATTATATAAGTAGCACAAACTACTCTATAAGAAAAAAAGTCTAATAATCCAATCAAAAGACAGTCAAAAGATTTGAATAGATATTTCTCAAAAGAAGTCATATAAATGGTAAACAGGCATATGAAAATGTGCTCAATATTATTATCATTAGAGAAATGCAAATCAAAACTACAATGAGCTACCATCTCACCCCAGTTAAAATGGCTTTTATTCAAAAGACAAGAAATAATGAATGATGGTGAGAATGTGGAGAAAAAGGGAACCCTTGTACACTGTTGGTGGGAATGTAAACTAGTACAGCTACTATGGGGAAGAGTTTGGAGGTTCTTCAAAAAACTGAAAATTGAGCTACCATATCATTCAGCAATCTCACTGCTGGGTGTATACCTATAAGAAAGGAAATCAGTATATTAAAGAGATATCTGCATTCCTGTTTGTTGCAGCACTGCTTACACTAGCTATGTTTTGGAAGCAACCCAAGTGCCCATCAGCAGACAAATGAATAAAGAAAACGTGGTACATATACACAATGAAGTACTATTCAGCTATGAAAAGAAATTAGATCCAGTCATTTGCAACAACATGGCTGGAAATGGAGGTCATTATGTTAAGTGAAATAAGCCAGGCACAGAAAGACAAACATCGCATGTTCTCACTTACCTGTGGGATCTAACAATCAAAACAATTGAACTCATGGGTGTAGAGAGTAGAAGGATGGTTACCAGAGGCTGGGAAGGGTAGTGAGGTGTTGGGGTTGTGGGATGGTTAATGTGTATTAAAAATAGAATAAATAAGACCTACTATTTGATAGCACAATAGGGCGACTATAGTAATAATAACTTAATGGTATATTTTAAAATCAATTAAATAATGTAATTGAATAGTTTGTAACTCAAATGATAAATGCTTGACAGGATGGCTACCCCATTCTTTATCATGTACTTATTTCACATTAAAAAGATCAGTGGTTGTCAATAGTTACATCAGAGAGAATGGTGAATACGCAAGCACGGAGGGTTTTTAGGGCACTGAAACTATTCTGTACAATATTGTAGTGTTGGGTGTTGGAGACATGTCATTATATATCTTTCAAAACCCATAGAAAATACAACAAGTGTGAACCCTACGTAAAGCATGGGCTTTGGGTGATTATGATATGTCAATATAGGTTCATTGATTGTAACAAATGTACCACTGTGGTGGGGGATGTTGATAATGGAGGAGGCTATGTGTGTGCGTGGGAAGGGTATATGGGAAATCTCTCTACCTTCCTCTTAATTTTACTGTGAACCTAAAACTGCTCTAAAAATAAAGCATATTTTTGGAAAGAAAAAAATTAAAAAATCAAAACAACAGATGCTGGTGAGGCTATGGAGAAAAGGGAATGCTTACACACAGTCAGTGGGAATGTAAATTAGTTCAGCCACTATAGAAAGCAGTTTGGAGATTTCTCAAATAACTTAAAACAGAGCTTCTATTTGAGCCAGTAATCCCGTTACTGGGTATGTACATAAAGGAAACTAGATCATTATGCCAAAAAGACACATGCACATGTATGCTCATTGCCACACTGTTCACAATAGCAAAAACATGGAATCAACATAGATGCCCATCAATGGTGGATTGGATTTTAAAAATGTGGTACATATACACTATGGAATACTACATAGCCATGAAAATGAATGAAATCAAGCTCTTTGCAGCAACGCAAATGGAATTAGAGGCAATAATCCTAAGCAAATTAATGCAGGGAGAGAAAACCAAATACTGCATGTTCTTACTTATAAGTGGGAACTATTCATTGCACACACATGGGCATAAACATGGGAACAATAGACACTACAGACTACTAGAGGTGAGGAAGGATGGGGATGTAGGTTGAAAAACTACCTGTTGGGCACTATGTTCACTATCTATGTGCAATACACTCATGTAATATCTAAAATAAAAACTGAAAAAAAAAGTAATCAGGGTGAGGTAGGTGGGGAGTTGGTGGAGGTGATATGTTCTCAAATTCTTTCCTAATATTTTCCAAAAGTAAGAATAAATACGCTGAAATGCTTGTGAAAAGATTTAGTCTTATCATATTTTTATAATATATTCTCCAATGGATGTGACAGATTCAGTCAATTGGACCCTAAAATCATCAAACACTAACATCACATTATTTACTTGTCTTTGGCTAGTTTCTGGCTTATCAAATGATCTAATAATTTGGTTTTCGTGGTTTCTCTTAAATAAGAAACTTAAAAACTTAAAATGTATTAGCTATTATTAAAATAACACATCTGATGATTACATTTCTTTAAAAATTAACAAATTAAGATTCTGATTAATATATCAATATGTGTTAGGTCTAACTACACTCATTCAGCATTCCTGAGGCTGATCAAGCCAAAATATCTGTCCTCCAAAATTAAGAGCACAAAGATAGAGCGAGTAAATGTTAGTTACCTAAAGTCACCCTATGAAATTCGTTGATTGGCAGTTAGCAACCTCTTTCATGCTGATGGCAGTATTCATGGGGCACCATTATCACCTGCCCTCCCTTGCAAAAAATGTTATAATAACTAAAATCTTAATGTCTACATTTTATGTTTTATTTCCATTCTGTACAACTTAGAACAAAATTAGCTGAGTGCATTCATTTATAATTAAAGGACATTCTACTCAGAGGTTTAAATATTTGTATGGAACTAGATGATGAATCTGAAAACTAAATAAAATATGTCCCCAAAGAAGTTATCATTTAACTTATAAGAAATACAGTTTTCTTCATGCCCCTCCTTTTTTGTGGAATTAACTGGGAAATGTGCTATACAAAATAAGGACAATTTTGTTGCATATAGTTGCATATAATCTTTAAGAGAAAGTTACTCGTAGAGGCAAGGTACTATCAGCAAATGATAAACAGAGTCAGTAAAATTTTTTCAATATGGATTTTAATGCTTCAAAATACTTTCTAAAACTTGGTAAAATATTGTCTTATAAGTCATTCAGTCTATAGATGTATCAATTGTGTGAACAAGGGAAATCTGAATTCCTAAAACTCTCATAATGTGACACAATTGAAGTCTTCAATTTGAGACATTGATATTCATAAACATGAAGAAAACACCAGATATTTCAATAATGAGTCTCTTAGTTTACCATATTGGATTGAGCCTAATGTATCACTTGTTTTATAAAATTCAGCATGTTGTATATAAAGATGATAAAAATGTGATGTAGCACTCTCAGAAAATACTTTATTTGCAGACCTTTTAGAGTCAATGTTTTAATCTTTTCAAATTAAAAGGATTATGTATGCAGTTGATTGTTTTAAATAATAAGCTTTATTTTGAGGGGGCAGTTTTAGGTTTATAGCAAAATTGAGTGGAAAGTACAGAGAATTGCCATATATACTGTCCCTACCCACCCACAACCTCTCTCACTATGACACCTCACCACACTGGTAGATTTGTTACAATCTATGAACCTACACTGACACATCATAATCTTCCCAAGTCCATAGTTTACATTAAGGAAGACTCTTGAGGTTGTATATTCTATGGATTGTACAAATGTATAATGACAGGTATTCACCATTGTAGTATTATGCAGAATAGATTCACTGCCTTAAAAAGTCCCTGGATCCTGCTTATTCATCACTTACTCCCATCTAACTTCTTGTAACCATTCTTCCTTTCTCTTTTTTCCCAGTTTTGACTTTTTTAGAATGTTACCTAGTTGAAATCATGCAATATGTAGCTTTCTTGACTTTGCTTCTTTCACTTAGTAATATGTATTTAAGTTTCCTCCACGCCTTCTTTTATGGCTTGATAGCACTTTTTTTTTTTTAATGGTAATTTTCCATTGTCTGAATGTACCACAGTTTATTTATCCATGTACCTACATTCTAGTTGCTTCCAGGTTTGGTCAGTTATGTAAAAAGTCGCTTTAAATATTGTGTGCAGGGTTTCTTTTTATGTGGATATAAGTTTTAAACTCATTTGGGTAAATCTTAAGGAGCATAATTCCTGGATCATATGGTAAGAGCATGTTTAGTTTTGTAAGAAACTGTCAAACTGTCTTAAAAGATAACTGTACCATTTTGCATTTCTACCAGCAATGAATGAGAGTTCCTGTGCTCTGCATCCTCACCAGCATGTTGTGTTGGCAGTGTTCTAGATTGTGGTAGTAGTAATAGATGTCTCTTACTATTGTCTAAATGCTCTCTCATTATTGTTTTAATTTGAAACTTCCTAATGATGTACGTTGATGACCATCTTTTCATATGCTTATTTGCCACCTATATTTCTTCTTTAGTGACATGTGTGCTCAGGACTTTTGCTTATTTTTAATCAGATGGTTTATTTTCCTATTGTAGAGTTTTGAGTTCTTTGTGTAGATAACAGTTCTTTATCAGTTGTATGTTTTGGAAATATTTTGTTCCAATCCATGACTTGTTTTCTCATTCTCTTGACAGTGTCATTCCCAGAGTAAAAGGTTTTAATTTTAACAAAACCAAGCTTATTAATTGTTTCTTTCATGATTTGTACCTTTGACATTTTATCTAAGAAGTCATGGCCATATCTGAGGTCATCTTGTCCTATTATCTTCTAAGAATTTTATAATTTTGTATACCACATTATGTCTAGAATTCATTTTGAGATTTTTTGTGAGTGGTGTCATGTCTGTGTCATGTCTATTTTTTTGAAGGTGATTTTCCAGTTTTCCCTGCACTCTTTATTGAAGGCTATCTTCTCTTCATTGTATTACCTTTGCTCTTTTGTCAAAGATCAGTTTACTATATTTATGTGGGTCAATTTCTGAGTTCTGTATTCTATTCCATCGATCAATTTGTCTATATATATTTTTTCACCAGAACCACACTGTCTTGATTAATGCAGCTTTATAATAAGTCATGAAGTTGGATAGTGTCAGTCCTTTGTCTTTTCTTCTCCAGTATTTATTATATATTCTGGGTCTTTTGCCTTTTCATATAAACTTTAGAATCAGTTTGCTAATACACACAAGAAAACTTTCTGAGACTGTACTGGAATTGTACTGAATCTACAGATCAATTTGGAAATAACTAACATTTTAGCAATACTGCATCTTCCTACTCGTGAACATGAACTATGACTCAACTTATTTATTTTTTCTTTGCTATCTTTCAATCAAATGTTGTAGTTTTCCTAACATATATCTTGCAGATATTTTGTTAGATTTATACCTATATATTTCATTTTTGGGGTGCAAATATAAATGGCAATGTGTTTTTAGTTTTACATTCCACTTGTTAATTGTTGTTATATACATAAAAGATTGACTTTTGCATGTTGACATTGTATGCTGTACCATTGCTACTATTGCTTATTAGTTCCAGGAGTTTTTGTTTTTGTTTGGCCAGTTCTTTCAGATTTTCTATATAGATTATCATAGTATCTACAAACAAGACAGTTTTATTTCTTCCTTCCCAATCTGTATCACTTTTCTTGTCTTATTGCATTACCTAGGCCATCTAGTACAATATTGAAAAGCAGTGGCAAGAGAACATTCTTGCCTTGTTTCTGATCTTAGCAGGAAAGCTTTGAGTTTCTCACTATTTAAGTATAATGTTAGCTGTAGGTTTTTGTTTGTTTTTGTAGATATTTTTTATCAAGTTGAGGGAATTCCCCTTTATTTCTAGTTTTTAAAGAGTTTTTAACATGAGTAGGTGTTGGATTTTGGTCAAATACTTTTTCTGCATTTATTTACACAATCGTGTGATATTTTCATTAGGTTTGTAGGTGTGATAAATTACACTGATTGAATTTCAAATGCTGGACCAACCTTGCATACATGAGATAAATTCCACTTAGCCAAGGTGTATAGAATTTTACACATTATTAGATTGTATATGATATATTTTGTGAAGATTTCTGCACCTATGATTATACAATATATTGGTCTGTAGTTTTCTTGTAATGTCTTTGACTTTGGTATAGGGTGACGCTGGCCTCATAGTATGAATTAGGAAGTATTTCCTCTGCTTCTATTTTGTGAAAGACAACTGGTAGGCATATATACATATATTCTGTGCTTTCTGCTTTGAAAGATTACTTTTTGAAATAATTTCAACTTTTATTTTAGATTCAGATAGTACATATGCAAGTTTGTCACATGAGTATATTGCATGATGAGAGGTTTGGGGTACAATAAATCCCATCACCAAGGCAGTGAGCATAGTACCCAATAGTTACTTTCTAAACTCTTGCATTCCCTTTTCCTCTAGTAGTCACTAGCATTGATTATTGCCATTTTTATGCCAATGAATACCCAATGTTTAGTTTTTACTTACAAATGAGAACATGTGGTATTTGGTTTTCTGCTCCTGTGTTTATTCACTTAGGTTAATGGTCTGCAGCTACATCCATTTTGCTGCAAACGACATAATTTCATTCTTTTGGCTGTGTAGTATTCCATTGTGCATATGTATCAAGTTTTCTTTATGCAGTTCAGTATTGATGGGCACCTAGGTTAATTCCATGTCTTTGCTACTGTGAATAATGCTGTGATTATCATACAAGTGCAAGTATCTTTTCAGAAGAATTATTTCTTTTATTTTAGATATATAATTATTGTTTCAATTCATTTAATTGATATAGGTTAATTCATATTGTTTATTTCCTTTTGTGTGAAACTTGGCACACTGGCTTTCAAGGAATTGGTCCATTTTATATGTTATCAAATTTATGAGCATATAGTTGTTCATTATAATCCTTTATAATATTTTAAATGCCAGTGGGATCTTTAGGAATATCCCTTCTTTTCTTTTTGATATCAGTAATTTGTGTCTTTTTGTTTTTTCTTGGCTAGACTAGTTAGAGGCTTATCAATTCTATTGATTGTTTTGAAGAATGAGCGTTGGTTTTGATTTTCCTCAACTAATTTCTTGCTTTCAGTTTCACTGATTTCTGCTCTATTTGTTTTTGTTATTTCTTTTTTTTTCTGCTTTGTATTTAATTTGTTCTTTATTTTCTAGTTTCTTAAGGTGAAAGCTTAGACTATTGATTTTAGAGCTTTCTTCTATCCTAATATATGCATTCAATGCTATGATTTCCTTCTAAGTACTTCTTTTAATGCATCCCACAGGTTTTGATAAGTTGTATTTTTATATTAATTTAATTTAAAATATTTTTAACAGTTTCTTGAGATTTCCTCTTGATCTCTGTGTTTTTTAGAATAATGTTGCTTAATATCAAATATTTTGGGATTTTCCAGTTATCTTCCTGTAATTGATTTCTAGTTTGATTCTATTATTTTAAAAGCATACACTGTTTAATTATTATTCTTTTAAATGTATTATGACATGTTTTATGACCTAGATTTTTGTTTATCTTGGTGAATGTTCTATGTGAGCTTGAGATGAAAGTACAGTCTGCTGTTTTTTGATGAGGTAGTTCATAGATGCCAATTATATACAATTGATCGATGGTGATGCTAAATTCAATGATGTCCTTACTGATTTTCTGTCAACTAGATTAGTCCATTTTAATACAGGTGTGTTAAAGTCTCCAACTATAATAAGGGGTTCATCTATTTGGCCTTGCAATACTATCAGGTTTTGCCTCATGTATTTTGATGCTCTATTGTTAGGTACATACATTATTTATCAATACTTAATGCTTTCACCTATTCCTCAAAACTTTCCTCACTCTGAAGTCTTCTCTGCCTGAAAT